>NW_012130075.1:5190350-5209295 GCF_000143395.1 Atta cephalotes
CACACAAATTCGTACGATTCGTACCATACTTCAGAATAGAGAACCAAAGGCTGTATTTTTATATTTAAGAAAAATGTACTAAATATTAATACTAAATATTTCTTTTATTATATTACTTTTATTAAATTTAATCCTCGTTAATTAATTTGAAAAAAATCTCTCTTTGTATTCATTATAAATTCTCCCGTGGTTGCATTTCGCCCTCTCTCAGGTTACTTGGATTAAGTTCCATGATCGAAAGCCAGGACATATGCACGTACCGGCACATCTGATGTTAAAGTGCGTCCTCCCGCTACTGATCCAGTTTGGGCCCTTTAAATTAAAAATACGACTCATGTGTTCGTTTAGCAGAGCACAAGTTGAGGTTTTCACTTTGTCTTTCATTCGACCCCTGGCTCGTTAGGAGCCTTGGAACGAAGCGAAGTGCCTCCCGATTTGCATTGGTCCTTCCCCACAGTTCTCTTGCGGTCCGGAGTCTGCACATGACCAAATCGGTCTATAATGCGGTCTAATAATTTCCTGTTGCGTTCACCCCCTCACCTTCATGCATGCGGAGCTTGGACGTAAGAGTATAAATGAATAAAAATGCATTTAGAAAAGGCATAGACATTTGAAAATCTGAATCCATTTCAATCCATTCTCATTTACTGGGTTGCTAGCTATATGGACCTCAACACAATGGCTTATAATTTCTACCGAGAGTTTAAACCGATTAGAATGTAAAAACCAATCAACTACAGTCGAGCATTTCCCTGTCGTTCAACTGTAACAGGGGAATACTCGAATGTAGTTGGTTCCCAGCAAACGAGAATGGATTAAAATGGATTGACATTTTTTCTGTCCGAATACATATTTTAAATAGCGAATACTTTTTTTTGATTTAATTGGATTCAATTAAATTCAATTGGATGCAATTGGATTGAAAAACTGCATTTCCTATTCAAAATTTTGAATTGGACTCAACTTAACATAATGACGGCCGCATCTAAATCGTGGAACCTAAGTCATAATTATGGGTCAGTGCACAATCCCGAAAAATATTGTGCGTTGATCGACTATAACTGGCGTTTTATAACTCAGTTACGATCTATCATTGGCCTAATTCCACCGAGTTTAAACCGAATCAAGATTTAAACCGGAATGTAAGAACCAACCCAGCAAACGAAAATGGATTCAGATTTTTCAGAAATATTAATTCACGAATGTTAAAATGAATGCTTTCAATCTTGAATGCATTTTTATTTATTTATAGGAATTGCATGAAGTTTATCTCTATAAAGCCTTTAAATCTAAAAATAATATTAACTTTTTCTGTGCAAAACACACATTGTGAATACTATTTAATTCAAAATTTTGAATAGAAAATGCAGTTTTTCAATCCAATTGCACTTAATTGTATCCAGTTGAATCCAATTAAATCCAAACAGTATTCACTATTTAAAATACGCATTCGGATAGAAAAAAATTTCAATCCATTTTAGTCCATTCTCGTTTGCTGGGATACTAACACTATTTACTGTTTTTATAGAACTTACAATTCTATAAAAAAAAATCTATTTGGTAACTTATTAAAACTGATTTTGTACAATACATAAAAATATTTTTAAAATTATTTTTTAATAATATATATGATTTTATTATACAGGAAGTAGTGTAGTTATAAAATTATTAACAATCTTTTCAAAAATATCTTTAGCTATCCTTTTAAACAGTTTTCAAAATATATTTGGTAACTTTTTATGGTAGAGTACGTTTATTTTATACATTGAAATTTGCTAATAGATTTCAAATCTCAGTCCGGTCATAGAAAAACTGTGAGTTTACAACATCTTTAATTTTTTGTAATTAACTTCTGGCTTTGGCAGCAATTTGATGTACTTTTCACTTTTATTACTTTCATATTATTATTTTCTTTTTAGTTTATTACATTTTTTAATTATTATGTTCTTATTTAGTTTATTATGTTTTTTATTATATATTTTTAATTATTTCTATTACGTGACTTATTTTGATGCCGAAAATGAGCGTCGAGCCAATTTAATCAATTACATCAGTAAGGCTGCATTTTTATGTTGACGCTCGAATCGAGAGTCGATACCTTTGATGTTGAGATTCATGAAACACGTGACCTAACGCCATATCCTTGATTGAAAAAAGAGCCAAATTTAAAAAAATAGATATCGTAAAATTAAAAATATTTAAAATAAAATATTAATATTATATATATTTTTAAAATAGTACAACAAAATAATAAATATTTTTGAGATTTATTTGTCATTACATTTTATTAATTATTTACGAATATACGTTAATATTAATTATTTACGAATTATTGATGAATATCAAGCATCAATTTTGATGACGTGATCTATTTTGACGCTGAAAATAAGTGTCGAATATCAGCATGAAAAGGCACTTCTATTTTGATGCCGAAAATGAGCGTCAAGCGCTGGCATGAAAAGACACCTTTACAAAAACATACTTTAGTTAGTTTGCGTTGCTGACAGATTTCTTAACCTGAATAATCGTCTTTAACGATTGATATTTCGGTTCGCGGAACAGAACGACACTTATTTCTGCCAAATTCTTTCGTTTAATGTAAAAATGCATCGAATAAGCCTGATTTAATTGATTTTTATAAGGTGCGAGGAAGCTAAACTGAATAATTATCATTAACGGTTTCGGAACATAATCTGTACACTTAAATATTCTTTATGCTGATTCTATAATGAGAATCGATAACCGAAAGTTTTAGTCTTAATCGGTGAAGCCAGAGTCTTATACCCGTATTCATAGTCCTTCCTTGAGAAATGAGGATTCCTTATTCCTTCATGTTTCATAATCCTTCCTTGATCAAACAAAGAGCCTTATTAGCTTTCTTTTCTCAAGAGAAGTCACGAGTTTCCTTGAGGAGGAAATATAGCCTTCATAATCAAGCAAATCTTCAAATTTAATTCGTTATACTGGTCTTTTTATTTTTGATAGCTTTTAATTTAAATCTGACGTATCGATAATTATTTTTGATTGGTTTTTTCGGGAATAAACTCTAAAAGCATTTTTTCCTTCGTATAACAAGTATTTCGAATTCGATTGAAAGCACTGATGCATATTAAAGCCATTGTACACTAATTTAATTTGAGTATAAAAATAAAATGAAAATATTTTGATTGTAAAATACATATTTTTGTATATTATAAAATATATATTTTATATGTATTATAAAATACATATTATAAAATACTTTACATGTATTATAAAATACATATTTTATCTAACAATACAATAAAACGTATTGAGTATTTCACAATTTAATCGATTTAATTCTATGTTTATTTATAAACATATATTTACATTATTTTATGTACAGCGGTTTCAATGTGCATCAGTGCGCAATGAGTGCGTCCAATCAAATTCACTATTAGTTTTATTTTTGTTCATTGTTGCAAAATGCTTAATCACGATCTTATTTAATTAACAATGCCTTTATAGCCTTTATTATTCGTAATTCATGATATTAGGTATGCATATATTGTATATTGTGACATGCTATCCTCAATAGGTTACTAAAATCCCTAAAATATTCCTTCCTTCGGCAAAGCAAACTTGAAATCCGTTTATGAAACAAAGAGATTTTGGAGAATCGAGGAATCCTTCATGGAGGCTTCCTTCTTAAACTAAGGAAGGACTGAATGAATACGAGTATTAGTCGTACAAGTTGGCTATGTGTCAACTTCACCAATAAGACTTAGGACTATCGATTACCGACTCATAGAATCAGCGTTATAAATTGTTCCTACTTGTTAATAATTAGAGTTAGTTAGAAATGAAGGAATGAGCAAACAATATTTAAGATTAAATAATGAAGATCATAAGTAAAGAATATAAACTATGTATTAATGAAATTCTAGCTATGGCTGCTATACGACATACTTTGCAAAGAGAAGTATTTACTCTTAGCGATGAAAAATTACTCAGCGTATGCTATGTTAGTAAAGCTTACAAAAAGAAAAAGATGAGTTTTCTATGTCTGGCTATGACAACAGATACTCCAGGATCTCTTATATTATACCAAGTGAAGAAGAACGATAAAAATGTTTATAAAAAGAAACAATCATGGTCTCTAAACGATATACAAATCATAGATGGTGTGAAAAATGATTCAATGGACATAGAGATGCATATTGACAAAGTTTACAAATGGTCATCCACTACTGTACAAGAAAGGCGAACGTTTATTAGTAATTTATATACTTATTCGTGTAGCTTAACTCAGAGGCCAGAATTTAAAAATATTCCTAAAGAGTGGCTGATTGATCCAACCGCATTGAAGGAAACTGATAGTATCACATTTACACCTGGTATGTCTTTATTGTTCAATTTAATGAGTTTGCTAATGTCTTTTTTTTGTGTAATTATATTCACAAGAAAATTTATTAATGATTGATTTTTCTATTTAATTAATAATATAATAATTATTAGATCTTTTGGCATCACCTATTAGTTCAGATTATCAACCCATTACTGAAAAGGAAGCTGTTGACTTAAAACAAATGATGGAAAATTGTGAATACGCTGTTTCCAACGCTGAGCTTTTTATGGAAACTCTTTCAAAAAATCTATCTATTCTTGATGGGGTAAAATAAATACTTCTTTCATAAAAAATTTATCGTAGAAATATAAGTAATACATATAATATATAAAAAAATTTAAATATCTCAATATAGTTTATTAATAATTTATTAAATTCTTCCTTAGGAAAATGTACATTCAGTCTTAGCATCAGAGCAGAGAGTAACACAACTGATGAATAGTATAGACGCAGCAATAATCGAAGCTTCTATCGTAGAAACGCGACTAGCGGCGTATGATGAAGCTTTAGGAAGAATAAGAGAAGTTATGGCTCGAGTTGGTCAAAAAAATCAAGCTATACATACAGCGAATAATAATGCTAGGCTTTTGTTGGATAAGTTAAATCTAGTAATTGTAAGTAGAAGAGAACAAAGTATAATTAAAAATTATGAAATTATTTTTTTTATTATTAAGGTGATGTTTAGGCACGATCCTGGAGGCATGCGCAGAGAACCGATGCATGTGAATGAGTAGGATGCTCACTGAAATAAGATAACAACATTTCTCAAGAAGACTCGAAGCCTACTGATCTATCCGAATATCTGAAGACACGGTAGTGTCTCAGTGATAAGCCAAGCGTAGCAATATCTATCTTAGCGAATAGCCTACTCAATGTAAATAGAGCACGGAGATTTTTTCTGTATTGATTTTTCTATATTGATTCGAGATCGCGTGAAAATGCTTTCCTTCAAGATGCTGAAATCTTTATAGGAAAAATTGGTCTCAAATGAAATTGATAAAAATTTATGATATTTTTAGAAAGCCGGACCAAATTTATTATAAGCGTCGTTTTATTTGTATAACTTTATATTCTGTAAATCGACACGAGTAAAGTAGTAAACAAACAATATTTACATAGAAATTATTAGCAGATTCTGTCTTCACAACTATTGACACTACAAAGGCAGCAATCTGCCAATAATTTTGATTTATACAAATATTGTTTATGTTTGTTATTTTGTGTCGTGTCAATTTATAGAATATGAAGTTGTATAAAATAGAACAACGCTTACAATAAATCAATCTGGCTTTGTAAAAACATAAATATTTTTATCAATTTCAGTTGAGGCCAATTTTTCTTCTAAAAATTTCAGAAAATTTTGAAGAAAAACGTTCTTCGTCTCAAATCAATAGAAAAATTCTCCGCACTCCATTTACATTGAATAGACCATGCACCAACCGAGATATATTCGAATAAATCAGGTACAGTCAACAGGCTTCGAATCTCCTCGAGAAATGTTGCTATCTTATTTCAGTGAGCGACTCACTCGCACACAGCAATTCTCCACGCGTACCCCAGGATCACATTCATCCACACCATGATAGAATTAATAAGGTGAAGCATTCCCGTGAATGCACGGCAGGAGAGCGAATTTAGGTAATGTTTGATTGACTGTTATAACCAGCGCTATTATATACAGAAAAGTGCATATTGGGGAACATTTGATTGATTATTTCTAGTATTGTTACCATCATTATGCGCAATGTTTCACCTTATTAAGGATTGACAGGAGAGATTATGGAGACCTCTAGTTGAAAACGAATTTCTTATTATGCTCAAATTCTTTATACTAAAATACTGAATGAATTGTGTTTTAATTGCGATATTTGTAATCAGAAAAGGCTCCTGAAGGCTCGTACAGAGCGATGTTTTTTTAGAAAATAGGCAAAATAAAAATTGTTCTGAAATCTCCTGATGTGTATTATAGTGCAGTTCAGGTATACATAATTTTATTAAGAAATTTTCAAGAATCAAAATCCGGCTCTGTATGAGCCTTCCCAACTTCATAAAAAAAGAAGCTAAAAAAGTTTTATGACATAATATTACTTCTTGGAGATAAAATATCATAATATAAGCATAAAAACAAGCATCGTAAATAAGGAGTATATCATTTTATTCATTAAAAATGTTTTTAAGAATGAAACTGCAAAATTTGGTTCTTTAACAGGCTTCGTAGTTTCGTAAACTATAAGCCAAAACGAGTTTTATGAAAAATATTTTTTCTACGAAACAATATATAGAGTCTAATAATGTAGCAGATATGTAGTTGCACACTATTAGACTCTACCATATATCGTTTCGTAGAAAAAATATTTTGTCATAAAACGCGTTTTGGCTTATTTTGCACCACACACACACACACATACAAATAAAGTGCAAATGAATTGGCTTGTCACTCCTGTCGATCCTTAATTCCATCATGATTCATACCTTATTTATTACAATTATAAAATGATAGAAGCTTGAGATATCTGTGTTAGGAGATATATATAATTCTAAATGTTCCTAAATATATGTTTGTAGATTGTTTTCTTATTAAATTATTGTTATGACTTTTTTTAAATCTAAGGATTTCAATTGCAAAGGCAATAAATTTATTTTTTTTCAATTGCAAATGCATTAAATAAACTTTATTTTTTAATAAATCGTTGTTTACATCGCGATTTTCAAAATGATGCTTCAATGTTGTTTATTTTTAAATTTTCTCTCTTTCTCTAAATAATATTTCCTTAATTCAGCAATATTAGATAGCCTTACTTTATATTAAAAATAATAGATTTGTATTATACGATAAATAATTTAAGGGGATTCTAAAGTGAAGTCCGAACTCTGATAAGGTCATCAAAAATTGCTGTTTTACAGCATATCAACATATCTTTATATCGTATAGATTACTACATCAATATCTCATGCTACTATGATAAATGCAGTCGCACGTTTGTGTCAATTTTCGTATAATAAATTCGTCGCGATAAAGTGTCTAACAAGGGGAATATCAGATTATGGTATCGATTTTAATGCGCATTTTATATCGCTTCTTAAGCGAAAAAAAAAACGATACGTATCCGGCTATTTTAGCCATTGGCCATAATTTTGAAGAAATCGATTTTTTAAATAATTATTGTAATAATTTGAAAAATGTATAGAAAAATATCAGTATCTTTATAAATTTCATCGAATAAATTTCACTTTATTTCATCGAATACTTTTTCAGTACGAAGAATCGCTGCATGAGCAAGTCGAATGCTTATTGAAGTGAGCAACATTTTGATTAGCGGTGTACTTGCTGCGTTCAGAATCATCATCCGAGATTCAGAATCATTCACCCAGATGTAATTTTATCCTTAATATTCGATGAAATAAAATGAAATTTATAGAATGGAATAGAATTTTATTACACATCAGCGTATTTACAGCCAAGAAGGAGACTTGGTTTATATACATAAAATTCTTAACTCATTCATATCTCGTCCGCAAACTGTCGCATATATTATAAAAATTAAAAAAAAAATGTTTGCTTTACTTCCCTACTTTCTGGTTAAATCTTCTGACTTCGCTTCTTTATCTACATTATTTCATTTTATTTCTTTTCGCTTTATCCGTTTTTCTCTCTTAATTATATCTACTTCTAATGTAATATATTTTCGTTCAATATCTACATACATTATCTCTATATCACAGACTTATCACCATCTATTATTATTATCACATATTTATTTCTTACTTCTTAGTTCACCTTACTTTTCTTTTCCTTCCATTCCTTCCCTCTACCTATACATTTCCTCCCTGTCCTCTTTTGACTTTTTTCACTACTCCCCTCTCTTTCCATAATTTCCTTATTATTTCCTCTTTCACCTCATTTAACTTTTCATCACACAATTTCCTAGTAAGATCTCTTCCTTATATTTTCCTAATTTAGTAAACTTTTCTTTTATTTCTAAACATTCCTCTATGTAGTGCTTTAAATTATCTTTTCCTTTGTCACAGAATATACACTTTTTCCTATGCTCTTCTATCCAGTATTTATTACCTTTTTCTAAGTTCTCACATTTTAATTTGAACAAGGCTCTCACCTTTTCTCCTCTTTTCCCTTCCCTTAAGTTATCTTTCCTTAAATATTCTGGGACCCTGCTATTTGCCTCTCTTTCCTTATATTTCTCGTTATACCTTGCCTTTTGAATTTTACCGTCCTCTCACTATCTTTGCACTTCTCTTTTTCTATTTATTAATTGATCCTCAAAATCTTCCTCATTCACTTCCCTTGCTTCTATACTCCGTTCCTATTGAAATACTTCCTTTTCTGTTCGTATACATCCCCCCCAATCATTCTTCTTCTTTTCTTCCCAAATCGCATTTGTCAAATTTCCTGCCCTTCCTGATTTTATTTTATACTCAAATCTCCTTGCTTTTATTCCTCATCCTACTCTGAGCTTAACCATAAGAAGCTCCTTCATGATTAAATTATGCAGAAATCCAAACTAAATATCCATCTTATATAATCCATCATAACCTTTTTCAATTCCTCTTTCTCTTCCAAATTCCATATTTCTATTCCATAAGCCATAACACCTTGCACCAAATATTTAAATAAGATCCATCTTCTTCTGAAATCGTTCCTGCACATCCTCTCTCCTAAACCTCATATCTTTCTTATCGCCATCTTACCCTTTCTACTTAATTCTTTAATATGCTCTTTACAGTTGCCCCATCTATTTAAAATAAAGTCTAGACATTTAAATTCCTGCATTTCTTTTATCTCTTTTTTACCCCATTTCCATATTTTTTCTCTTCCTCTCTTATTACATACCAATACCTTAGTTTTTCTGTACATAGCTCTAATTTCTTTTCCTCTAAAAATCTCCTAAAACTTTCTATCATATCCTGCAGGACTTTCCTATTTTTTCTCTAAATTTTTCGTCTAAGTCTGTGAAAAGGAGTGGACTCATCATCCCTGCTTCTCTTCATTACAAAACTTTCAGTATTTCCTAACTTCGTTCTAACTGTTACTTTTGTTCCCTGTAGATCTTCTCAATTCTTCTAACCAAGCTCTTTTTTATTCCCTCAAGCCCTAAATCCCTCTGTAATTTGTCTCTGTCCACTTTGTTAAAGGCAGCCTTCAGATCCGTAAACATCGTGAAAACTTTCCCATTTTCTCCTTTTTTGTTTCCTTTCCTCTGTATAATGTATATAATATTATCACGAAGATGAAGATATTATCGATCGTCGACCTTCCTCTTCTGAAATCTGCTTGAATTTCTGGGATCATTCTTTTCGCCTCTTTCTCTAGTCTATTTTTCAGCACCTCTGCATACAATTTATATGCTGTACATACCAATGATATCCCTCTATAATTTGTTGTTTTTTCTTGGTCACCTCTTATATACAGGGACACTATTATGCTTTTTTTCAAATCTTCTGAAATTTTTTCTCCATATCATCTTCATTAAAGACCAACTTCGTCCATGGCCTTTTCCCTGCATATTTCCACGCTTCTCGTCGATATCCTGTCGATGCCAGCTTTCCTAAATTTCATTTTTCTTAGTGTCTTCTTTATCTCCTTCAGTTCTTCTTCTTCTTTCAATTTTGTGCTTTCATTTTTCATTTCTCTTTTCTCTCCACTAGCCTCTTCGCTACTCAGTTCCTTAAAATGATTTCTCCATTGTTCTTTATTTATGCTATTTTTAATCTGCCTCTTTCTGCCCCTTTTCTTATTAATATATTTTTATATATTCCCCTCTCTTTTCAAGTTCCTTAATTCCTCTTCTTCTTCAGCAATTCCTTAAATCTCCTTTTCTTTTGCAAATAGTTCTCTTCCTATTTTTCCTTTCCTTCATGTCCAATACGACTTTTTTACTTCCCTCTTATTTTTGGTACACCTCCTGTCCTTGTGTCCTAACTCCTTATTCTTCCTTTTTACCCTCTTCTCAATGCATTATATACTATTTGTTTAATTTCTTCTCAGTTTTCTTCGATTTTCTTTTCCCTTCTTGTATTTCTTCTTCTTTTCGTTTCTTTTCCTCTGCATTCTGGTATCTTTCAATTGCTTCCACATCTCAGGCTATTATTTTTTCTTTCTACACTCGTTCCGCCTCTGTGGTTGGATTCTCTTTTTTTTTCTTCCTGCTCCCTGATCTTCAAGCACAACGGCAAATGATCCGAATCCACTCTTACATCCACTTTAAAATCTATAATCCTATCCTTCACATCTTCATTAACCATTACATAATCTATAATCGAATAATTTATTACCCCTCGCTCCTATATACGTATATTCGTCCAATCCCCCGGTGTGCTTCCGTTTACAATGTATAAACCTTTATCTATTACCCTTTTTTTCTATTTCACAAAGCTCCTATCTCTATTTCCTACAGTTTTATCCTTGCTACATCTCTCCATCTCTTCTCCCTCTATTTACATTCCTCCTAGTTTCCTTATTCTTATATTTAGATCTCCTCCCACGATTAAATTTCCTTCTTCTTTTTCCCTTACACATTCTTCCATTTTTTCATCCAAATTTTTTCCTCCTTGTTCTCCATAAACCGAGATAATCCTTTCTCTTTCCTTATTTATTATTAAATCCTTATTATTAAATATTATTTATTATTTATTATACCTTCTCTCTCCTCTTGTATTAGCCTATCTTTTTGAAGCTTCTAGTCGTTTCTTTTCCCTATTATAAAACTATTAGCCCAACCTTTCCCTTCCTCCTTGCAAAATGACACTCCCATATATGTGTTCTTGATAATCTGTCCTTTAAACTCTCCAAATCTTTTTCTTCTATCCATGTTTCATATAGGCTGATAAAGTCAAAACTTTTCACATATCTCGAAAAATCTATATCTTTATTCCATATCCTTGCATAATTCCAGAACAACATATCCTTCTCCCTTTCCCCCTTCCTCTTATTACCTTTCTTATCCCCTCCCCCTTATTTCTATACCTATTTTCCTATTTCTTCTTACCTTTTCTATTATATTTTCTTTTCTTCTTTCTTTTGTTGATATCCCTTACTCTTTTACTTCTTCTCTTCGATCCTCGTTTTTCTCCCCTCCTCTTCTCCTCAACCGAAATTCTTCTCTGCTCCGTCCCTAGCATTATTATTTTTCTTGTTCTCTTCTACATTTCCTTTATTTCTCTCCGCCTCTTCTTTTTCTATCTCTATCCTTTCCATGCTCCTTCCATTTTCACTCTTCCTAATCTTACTTTTACCTCCTTTCCCTTGCCTCTTTGCTCCTTTGTCCATCTATTCATTTTTTCTTGAATTTTCCTTTTCTTCCAGCTTAAGTTATTTTCTATAAATATTCTCTCCCCTTTTAACTTGTGCTTATTTTTCATGATTTCTTTTTTTTCTCTTCTCCCTCTATCTTAACTATGTACACTACCACTCTCTCTAACCGCAACTATATTACATTCCTCTAACTTTTCTTTTATCCACTCTTTTATCCATATCTCTCTTCTTCTCTGCTTCTTTTTCTTATTTTTTGATTCTATCTCTATATCTCCCTTTTATGACAAAATTCAGTCTCCTTTCCTCTCTTTCGCTATTTATCTTTTCAATATATTGACCTCTCTATAACTTAGCTCTCATTAATAACCGACCCTGTCCCTGTATACCTTCCTTGCCACTTACTCCAGTCTTGGCCTCTTCCTGTTCACTCTCTTCTCTCCTATTGCTCCCTATTTTTTCCCTAACCTTTCCCTCTAGCTGCTCAAATTTGACTTCCGATTCTCTGCCTTTCTCTGTCAATTCCCTTACTCTAACCTCTGTCTCTTCCATTTGTTTCGCCCATTCCTTCTTTAGACTTTTGACTTTTTTAGACTTTTCTCTTTCCATGCAACTGTATACTTCCCTTTTTATCTCTCTAATTTCTCTTTCTAGCCAACCGTGTATTTTCTTTTTCATATCTTCTATCTTTCTCTCCGTAATTTCTCGCAATTCTTCTTTCATCCTATCCGCTTTGCCTTTTTTCCTAATATTCATGAATGCTCCTTTTTGTTTCTCGTTATCTTTTTTTGCTCCGTTTCCTGTTTCGCCTTGGCTTCTCTACCCGTCCCCCCCGCTGGCCATGTCCACCGGCTCCTTTCCCATCATAACTTTTTTCGTCACACTCTCTCGCCTGTCTTCTATTATCTATCGCCTACCTCTGCCTCCACTCTCTTGACTTCCTTATTGCCCGCTTTCGTGGAATCGCACGTCCTCATCTAATTATTCGCAATACTCGCCTATTATTCGCTATTCTTTCTCACACACTCTCCGCAACGCTTGCATTCTCATTCACGCCACCTAACCAAGTCTCTCACTTAACCAAGTCTCAAAATGAAATTTATATAGATATTGATATTTTCCTACATAATACGTTTTTTAAATGAACTAAATTATATTTAATAGGGCTCTCGAAATTCAAACAATAATAAATATTAATTAGCGGGCAATGAGAGTATACATAGCGCGGTACTTGACGTGCAATACATAATATATTTATTATAATTTTACATTATTGTACTACCATTACATATTTGATTTTCACATGGATAGTATTTTAAAATAATATGTCTATAATTTATTTCTATATATCGTATCATAATCACGTGCACTTCGAATTGTGATCTGCAAAGACGGACGTTATTCACTTGGTTATCCAACGAAAAAAATTAACGGCATTTCTCAATTAAAAAGTAAGGATATGCTCATCCTCTGTCGAACGTAGAACCATCTCCAACATGTGCGGATTAGAATATTGTTCGTGGAAATTATATGGATTGCTGATGACGGTTTAAAATAAATCGAAACATTCAAGAAATTTATTATCAACAATTATAATAAAATTATAGTAAATATATTATGTATTGCACGTCAAGTACCGTGCTGTATATACTCTCATTGCCCGCTAATTAATATTTATTATTGTTTTTTAAATTATTACAATAATTATTTAAAAAATCGATTTCTTCGAAACTATGGCCAATAGTTGAAACGATCGAACACGTATCGTTTTTTTTTCGCTCAAGAATTGCCTGTAAAAAACGCATCAAAATACCCGACATCGTCATCTAGTGTTCCCCTTGTAAATCTAATTCCAAGACTTCGACGTTGTTTGTTCATGCGAATTATGTGTTTGTGGACCACAATTTCGTAAGTACAGATTGCAAAGCTTTTATATCAAGGAAATGTTATGATATTGACAATTCTAATGCCATATTGGACTAAGAAATGGTAAAGAAGATTTCAATTTAAAGTTTTTTGTCCTCGACATAAACTCTCATAGACACTTATTAATGTATATGCTTTATCCTGGAAAATAATTTTTAAATTTATAAACAAGAAAAAAAGTAATTGTTATACAAAAATTATTAATCGTTTAATTCGGTAATATAGATGACTTTTAGGATCCCCTCAAGATTTAAATAATATATGTAAAATATCATTACAATAATTTGATAAAAAAACATTATAAAAGATATGGCATAACTTTTTAATCAGAATTTTCTATCAGATCCTATTTTAGTTTGTTGAAGAATACGAAATTATATAATTTTTTTCTTTTTAAGTTGCAATTAGATATTTCTGCAACGTACCAACGTACCTTGAATGAAGCAGAACTTCCAGGCGAGAGAGAAGAGCTTGGCCTTGCTGGTGTAGCCCTCTTAAAAGCTATCACAGCACCTCTTCCATCGGGCTTAGACAAACTAAGTGCTGTTACTGAACAAAAAAGGCGATTGGACAAACTTAAAGCAAAATTCTCAGTCATTGTTGCTAGACATTTAAACAATCTCTTTATACACTTGGTAATTTCATAATTGTTTTTAATATTTCAACTCTTTTTTTTTAAATAATATTAGGTTGGAGAAAAATTCTTCGGAATTTTATTAACTCAAAATTATATACAGAATGTATTTGTTGCAAATTTTTGTCTATCTGGTGTGAAAGCTTAAAATTTTTCCTAAAAGTTTGTTTTTAAAAAATATTCCTACGATTTTTTGTTATCGAGTTACACGCGCATTAAATAAAAGAGATTCTGTTTTTGATCGCTCATAACTCTGTTAAAAATCATCGTACCATAATTAATAAAACATTCTTGAAGTTGAAACGTTACTCTATCAAGTGATGTAACTAATTTTTTTAGAATATACGATTATGTACAGGTGCTTCAGATAAATTCAGATAAAATTAAATTGAATTTTCCATTACATTACTTTAGCAGTAGATGACTGTTGGCGCTCGCTAAGTCAGATGTTAATATGGAACGTGTATAAATATCAGAGTTAGTGAGATTAAGTGCAGAGTACAACTGAAGAACGATAATTGAAGTGCTTCGCGCCGATCGAAATTATTTAGTTCTTCAGATACCCATGATCGATCATTTACGACATGACGCAAAAGTATGCAGATGCGAAGAAAGTTCTGCTAATCCAGCGAGGCAGAGTGTGGATCAGATTCCAGAGAGAAGATTGCAAGGACACCGGCTATCATCTAAAATGTTACGCTCGCCGTGCGTTATTCGCTATGCACAATCGAATCACTAATCCGAGTGAACATGCACGCTCAAATCGCAGAAATAACAACACGTAAATTATAAAAACTCGACTCTTTATTAACACTCGCATAAAAGCAACGGCTAAGTTACAGTGAATAGTGTTTCTGAAGGAAATGAGTTCGAACAGATGCATTGACAGTTTAAAATCCAATCCAACTCTAACGGCGTCTTCTTGGCAATCGTCTATCAATCCTTCTCGCTCATGACACGATTCAGCGCGCAGAATTGAAGCAGCGCGGATATAACATTGCTCTCCCTTTCCTTTATAGTGTTTTCTTTCTGGAATACACTGAGTATAACCTCGCATTACATCAGTTGCGTGTAAATGCTGCATCAGTGTTGCACTATAAAAGTATACATACATGATATATACTATTTCATGCTATCATGTTTAATTCTGCTGCCGGTTGATTTCTTTTTTAAAATTTGTAATGTCACACTGGCTCTACACCGTCTCTTTGAGATCGTGTAGTAAAACCCCACTTCGTGCATAAAATTTGCATTACACTATATAGCCACGTTACACTGAATTAGAGATCTTAGATATAACAGAGAAGCGCAACCTATTTAAAGATTATAATTAATCATTTAAAGAAAAAATGGCGATCTGCGTTTACATCTGTCATTCTGCAAACGAAGTGCGATTCCTATAACAGTAGTGTTTCTATTGACTACAAAGAAATACTGATTCTCTTTGGAGAGTATTCATATCAAGATTAAAAAATCATGAATTCTAGAAGACTTTCCGTAGAAAAAAATGGTAGAACCAATCAGAAGTCGGGAAGCAGTTCCGCTTCTCTGTTATATCTAGGACCCTACACTGAATGAGTTCGCCTATCACTAGCCAAGGAAACACGTTACACTGTCTGAGTGTTGCACTGATGGGCGATAGTGCAGTGAAGAGAAAACACTATTGTCGTCATAGACTATTGTCTCGACAATCATAACTTCAACGTTCAACCAATATTTCAAAACGGCTTCACGCTCTACTCTGCGTTATTACACAGATTACCGAGCCTCCGTTTTTCAGTGTCTATGGGAGCAGACTTTCGACTGCTTCATCAGAATTCTCTCGACCTCTTGATTCTTCCCTTGAGCCTTTGATTCTTTTTTTGGACAGGAAATGGGAAATTTAGCTTTTACCGCGATATCTCAATCCCGTCCCCAATTTCTGCCTCGGCATTTATCCTCCGTCCCGCGAGTTTCCTCCGTGTCTAGATCCATTCTTGGAATGCCAACGTTTTGTGAACCTTGTAATTCACTTTATCAGAGCGAGGAGCAGCCTGATACTGAGCTGTTCCTCTTACATTACGCTACTTGTTGGAGTAGTGGGGGAAAGAAGAGAATTAGAGTTGAAGGGGACGGAGAGGTGGGGGAAATTAGTCGGTCTTCAATAACCGGGAGAATTCCATATTTTATTTATGTTGTAGCCATTATCTCTATTTAGAGTGTTAGGATGTTTTTGTATCTCTATGGCTTCTCTATACTTTCTTGGAAAGTATAGAGAACACCTAACACTCTAAATAGAGATATAATGGCTACAGCATAAATAAAATGGAAAACCATTCGGTTATTAAAGACTGATCTGAGGAATTTCCCTCCACCTCTTCCCCCCACCCACTTTTCTTCTTCTTCACGAAGGAAACCCGCGAAACAGATAATCTTTATATAGAAAGCACCCGTGGAAGCCTCAAAAATACATTTTTTCAAGTTGTTTTCTTTTTACAAATTGTTTTCTTTTTTTTCATTTATTTATTGTGCCAGTCCCGATCGCTCTTCTATTGCCGTCAGAATTGCAGAATGAAACCTCTCTTTGCGTGATGTGCGAACGAGCTCGAATCTTGTATCAGTACTGAATTTTATGATTGGAAAAGAATAAACGAATAATTGGTTTATATGTAAATAGCTTATTTAATTCCTAAATATTTTGAACTCTATTTTTTATGTACGAGCTCCTGGAAGACCTAATTTAACTTTCTCCTAATTGTCTCTCCGCCAACATAAAGAGCTAACCTGTCTGCATGAACTACCTTTCTTCTGTGTCTAGGTATCCTACCAAACTGTGACTACATCACTCAGCTTGTCGACTATAATGAAAGGTCCTTCCCAGTTACTCTGTAGTTTAGGATTCCTACCTTTTTTCCTACGAGGATTAAAAAATCAAACTTTCTGTCCTTCACGAAACTGTATCTGTTTAGTCTTCTGGTCGTACTAGATCTTCATGCGTTCGGATCTAATTTTCATTCAGTCAAGAACTTGATTGTGAATCTGCTTAAGTTTTTCTCTTAACTTTCCAATGTACCCTCCTACCAACCCTTTTTTCTCTATCTCCGGTGGATTTCCTCTTAACAAATCTACGAGTAACCTGAGGTCTCGACCGAAACATACCTCAGCGGGGGATATACCGGCTGCCTCATGTTTCGAAGACCTATACGTCAATAAAAACATTGAGACCCAACGATCCCAATCTTGTTGATTTTTGCAATGAACTTCGCTAAATAGCCCATAATCGTCTGCTGCTCTCAGGAGAAATCACGAAGGAAGTTTATTTCTGGATTCTGAGAACTGTAATGAAGCTATGGATAGAAACTACAGCCTCCGAAAGGCCATATATTTTTTAACAGAACGGCACTCACACAAGCCATTTAGTGCAAAATTGGCTTTTTAACAACGTGAAACGCGTTTTGATCCAAGAAATTCTTCCAATAGTCCAGATTATTAAATTCGTAGATTCTTTTGGGGCATTATTGAAAAGATGTCTAATCAGACACCTCAACGTGGCAACTTTTCAAATTTATTGAGGCAGTGATATATGAATTTAAACAAGAAGCAATTAAAGAGAGTGTACTCGCGCTTTAGATAAAGGATTGAAGCAGTGATCGCAATAAAAGGGTTATATTGAGTAATAGTTATATTGAGTAAAACTCAGAGAAGATTCATACAAAACAATGTTTGTGTTTCAAGTTTTTTTCTAAATAAAATGATGTTTTATTAATAAACTATTTGTTTTGTCCGGATTTAGCTGACGCACCATGTATATTTGAGCTAAAATGTGATATTACTTTTCCATTGCGCAATGATTATAAGTGTAGTATTGGGTTGCCCGGAAAGTTTGTGCCGACTAACCTATATAATTTAATACAATAAATGTATATTAAAATTTAAATCTGCGTTTCAATTTTCCTTCAACATCGGCACGAACTTTCCGGACAACCCAATAATCACATTTTTTATTCAAATTTCTATTTATTTTACATTTAAAAAATTAGTATGATACTATTCGACAGACTAACGTTTCAGCTTTACGAATCTATTTTTTAATTGCAATACGATATGATTTTTAATCAAGTTTAATCCAATTTGAGTAATTAAAATCAGAATGCTCCTTTTATTTAACTCGCGAATAATTCAAAAACAAAAAATTGTAAAAACATAAAAAAAAACGATTTTGTAAAGAAAACTCCAAATTTTCACGATATAGATAGTCGAAAATTTTCTTTGGCACGTAACAGATCCACAAAGTGAGAAGTAAAAGTTCTTTTTTCTTTAGCTCATTTTCTATATATCGAGTTTCAGATCATTCATACATCCCTTTTATCTTTGCAGGGTAAGATCCAATCATAAAAGTGTTAAGACAAAAGTTGTAGGGTTTAAAAAAAATCTATTCAAACTGATCTTCATCTTATCAGTTTGACTTAGGTGATGTCGCGCATCGTCGCTAAGGTCACGTCGATTTTTTTAAATGGAACATCCAATTTTTTATTCCAATATCTAAGTTGATATCGAGAGCTTTTTAAAACTAATAAAATTATTTTTTATTGAATACTTTTCGAATTATAAATTTTGAAAGTTACAATACTGCCGGCATTACACAAAATGTTTGATCGACGGCTAAAACCTCTTTTAAGTTGTTCAGGATCGTATCTAGAATAACAAAATAGATACATATATTTATTAAAAAATTGAAAAAATATAAATATATATATATATATATATATA
>NW_012130075.1:5209315-5227759 GCF_000143395.1 Atta cephalotes
CTTCGTTATTTAAGATATGATTACGCGTCGAAATATTCGGACATTCTTGTATATGAAATTAATTTATCTCAGATGTGATTATACGCCAAAACGTTCAGACTTTCAACACATTCAATCTAAGACAGTAGTAATCCTCTCTAAATTAAGTTAAAATAATTGCAAAGAATTTCAACAACGAAGGGGCTTAAGAAATCAGTGCGAAATTTAAATTATATAAATTTAAATTATTTATACAGTTATAATTTTAATTTGTGACGATAAAGAATTTCTTGTAATTTTAAGTTTGAACAATTTTGCTACAGTAGTGGAGTTGAAGAATTTTACAATTTTTTTCCATCCAGTCAAGGAACTAGCGTGAATGTAATGAAAATTGTTTTTGTCTTCATTCCTTACTTAGCAAGATAAAATAAGAAACGACTAAAACGGGGGAGCGATTGCGTATCGCCGAATATTCTTACTTCTCGCACTTTCATCTTACATAAAAAAATACGCACGAGTAACTATGAGCATAGTGAAAATATAATATCCCTATGCTCACGAGAGTAAAAATCACAAATGTGAATGCGAAGTGCAAGTGATACTCGTACGTGACCAAGATAATACATAACACTTTTGTTGTGACGTACGTAAACATTCACGTGTATATGTATAATTTATAACAATATAATTTATTTCAACATTACGATATTTATGAACCATATATTATTCAAATAACTAACATAATAAAATTATCTATATAGGGTCGGATCTTAGTGTACAATAATATTTTTAAGTGAATTTTATAATCTTACAATTTTATAATTTTCGTTTGAACTGGAAATTTTAAAATTTACACAAAAAATATTATAAGACATGAAGATTTGCTTTGATCATATAGATCATTTCATTATCTTAGTTATTTAAATAATTTATATACTTAATATATTTATATACTAATCTATATAATTTTTTAAATATTATATATTGTCTGGGATTTCAAATGGATCTTGAATATCCCGTAGTCTTCTTATTAAATTCAAATGTCTTGCGAATTTTGTCATTTTTGCTCTATACAAAGCATAAAAATAATGTTCATTACTGGAAACCAATATGTCTATAAATAGAACGGATTTTAATATTATAAATTTCAACTAATTTCAATCAATCTCGACACGCTTTAACACCATTTGATATAATTTGAAACATAGAAATTTGAAACATAGAATTTCTTGTCGAGCAATGTCACGAGACACATTTCCATTATGATGAAAACTATCCAATCAAGTGAGAGCTCACTTTTATCATTTATACTAGATTTCGAGATACACAATCGACCCCCAGGTGATCACATAATTTAACATAACTTATTATATTGATTAATCCGTTTTATCGCTTTTATATGCTTTGGCTCGAATTTGAGCCAAAACGTTTTATGTATGTTTATGTAAACATTGACTAAGAATATTAAATAATTTAAATTTATATATATTGCGCACTGTTTTTAGCGCTGACTTCTTAAGCCCGTTTGTTGTTAAACTTTTATTTTGATTTCGAGGAGTCCGTTAATTGTTTATAAAAATCTTATTGCGAAAAATATTAACCTCAGTCAGAATTCGATCTCTCAACTTTTCGAGGCGAATATCTTAGCCAACTCGACAGTAAGGTTTCAGAAATATTTCGCAATACTGATAGTGAGAAAACGCATAATAAGGCAGCGTGTTTTAAAATTAACAAACGATCTTGTAAATGAGAACATAAATATGTATTTAATGAACGGTTAAAGATTTTAGATGTTTCAAATAATAATAATATATATTTTTTGTTGAATCGAAATAGAGAGATATGACCGCGCGCCGAAACGTTCGGACATTCGCTTATGAAATTAATTTATCTCAGATGTGACTGTGCGTCGAAACATTCAGACTTTCAATACATTCAATATATAAGGTGTCTCAGAACTCGCATACCACTAGTTACCATCGTATTCTTCGTAAAATTCTAAAATGAAAAATTGTGAAAAAAACCAAAAAGCAATCTGATGAGTGGAATTTGAATGATGAGATATTGAAGTTGACGAATGGGCGCGCGTGGAATTCGCGCGATCAGGATCGGCACAACCGAAATTGACACTTCAGTGCACAGTGTCAAAGCGTGTTTCTCATTATTCTTTGCATTTAATTTAACTAATTAGTTAAAAATTGTTTAAAATACATCAATTGTTTTATTTAAAAATTGTTTAAAACGTCTGAAAATTATTTGAAAATAATGAAAGTTATTTATAAAATGTTAATATTATTTGAATATTAAAAAAGTTTAACAATATCAAATATATAAGCAATGTTCCAATTATTTTAAAAAGTTTATTATTGCTTTATTATATAACAAAATGATTTTAATAATTAATACAATTTTTAGTATTTTTTACAATAAATTGCAGGTTTTAATAATAATTTAAAATTTTTAAAGTAATTTTAAAGTATTTTATATAATTTTTCGATTTTTAAATCAAGAAAAAGAATTTACAATATTTCATAATAATTTTTAATTTTTGTGAATTATTTTAGATATTTTAAACAATTTTTAGGTTTGTAGCAATGATAAGATTTTGTAAACAATTTTAAGATTGTATTGAATATTTTTAGGATTTTTAAAACAAATTGCAGAATCTAAAACACTTTTTATATTTTTATGAGTTATTTAAGCAATTATGAATATATTATGATATTTATAATATTATGATATTTACATTTTTTTTATTTTTAAAGCAATAATAAATTTTTTTTTAAATAATTGTAACATATTGATATTCGTTAAATCTCTTCAATATTCGCGCGCGTTAAATAATATTAAAGTTTTATAAATAATTTTTTTGTTTTTAAATAATTTGTGGGTGTTTTAAACAATTTTCAAATTTTTAAAACAAATTTATGTATTTTAAATAAATTTTAGTTAGTTAAATTAAAAATTCTAATTAGTTAAATTAAATGTAATGAAAAACATACTTTAATATAAGTGTCAGAAATGCTTTGCGCCAGTCTCAATTATGCTGATTCTGACGTGAATTCCATGCACGCCTATTCATCAACTTCAATATCTCATCATTCAAATTTTATTCATCGGATGGTAGAGGGCTTTTCATCTTAGAATTTCACAGAGAATACGTTGGTAATTGATGGTACGCGAATTCGGAGACGTGTATAATATGATTTATATATCCTTAATATTATACAGGTTAATATATATACCTATATATACATATATTGGGTTATCCGGAAAGTTCGTGCCGACTAATCTATTGTATATAATTTAATAAATGTATACTAAAATTTAAATCTTCTGCGTTTCAATTTTCCTTCAAAATCGACATGAACTTTCCAGACAATCCAATATATATATATTTATAGTAAACAAGAATAAATTAAAATTAATGAATAGAAATGAATAGAAATTCATTTCGATATTTCCGAATTTACGCTTTTGATTTTTCAAATCCATTTGAATCCATGAATTCAATACATCTGAATTCAACGCGGTGAATAATTATTTCGTATTTTAATTCATGAATACATATTTAACATGATGAATAGCGCATTTTATATTTTAATCATTTCAATCAAAAAATAATATAATACGAACAGAAATCATTCGAATTCAACATGATGAATACATTTCGTATTCATTTTTATCCATTTGAATCCAAAAATACTTATGTTGTAAATAAGTTAGCTATGAATACATCCTAGTTCAAAATTATAAATAAGAATAGTCTTATTTGAATTCATTTCAATTAAAAAAAAATTCAATAATTTGTAAGTTGTGAATACATCACAGTTTAAAATTATGCAAATACACACTTGTATTTAAATAAAAAAAGTTATGACGGAAATATGTAAGTCCTGAATTTATATCCGAGTACAATATAATAAGAATATTCCTATTTCGATTGAAATTAATAAAAATGATATGAAAATTATATTCATAAAAAAGAATTATAAATGTTATTGTAAAATCAAAAGAATATTTACGGGAAGTTTATTTTCAAGTCGTTTTATTTTTTATCTATTTTATGAACAGAAATCAATTTATGCCGTCAGATATTTCAATTCAGCTCCGGGCTCTAAACCACATAAATTAAAATGAATTGCAATTTTTAATTAATTTCAATCCATTCTCGTTTTTACTGGATATATATAAAATCATAACAAGAATATTTTTGTCAATTTCTAATCAAATTTTAGGGTAACGATATTGGAGATACATCTACTTCCATGACGGATTTAATATTACCGACTCATCAAGGAGTTCATAACGAGCTTGTACCATATACTGAATTAATGCAATTATTAAGAGCATTAGACAATAAAGCCTTTGTACAATTAACTAAGGTTTATACTGATACTATGAGCAAATTGTACAAGAGAGATCTGAAGCGCTTTTTCGAGGAAGCTAAAAATAAGCTCATTAGCAAACGTCTGCAAGGTAGAGTAATAGAAGATTTTCTGCAGTAAAATTTCAATTAATAAATATACGATAAATGAAATGATGAGCATTTAAAAGCCTTAATAGTTAGATTACAATTGCGTATTTTAACACTTTTCTGCATATGTCATTCTCGTAAATTATATATTAATAAGAAGATACGTTTTAAGTAAATACATCGAGGTCTAGTGGTCAAAAGAATGAAGATTTACTTAATCCGGCGCCTATCTGTTTGCTGAGTGGTGAAATATGGACTCCAATGGATGAAGGGAATCTTTTAGATTCAGTCCTCAATTGTGTACTTTCGCAGATGCAGCCAGTATGTCTCGCTGAACAAGGCTTTTGTGTCTCATTTCTTCAATTGGATTCTGTTCTGTCGCCCTCCAAAGTAAGTACATTGATAAATTTTTATTACAATTTCTTATGACTGTCTGTTCTTATGAATGTCTGTTGCTTTGTGCAGAGTAGCGAGATGGAAGAAGTAGAGAATGTTAACAATGGTGCAGCAAGTCCTGGATCGGTAACTTCGACGACAAGCAAACGACTGGAGCGTCAAGTAAACGAAGATGTTCGTGCGACTATGGCCGCGATATTCCCGTCATTGGAAACAGAATTGAACAACTTTATCAGTTTCCTGGACAAAATTGACAGCTTGTGAGTTGAGCTTTGAAAAATAATGAGTTATAAGGTTGCCACAGACCTGAAAATATATATAAGCCATGAAAATATAAATTGATCAGGAAAAACCTGAAAAAATCATGAAAAATATGAAAGAATCTGGAATTTCAGTTTATTGATTAAATTGCTCTATTTAATTTGTAATATTCCTACTTCAGTCTAAGATTGTCAAATAGTCGGTGCGTAGTTTGGTTGAACTAGAAATTGCAAAAATTTACACAAAAATAATATTAGACATTAACATGATGGTACTAACATAATCAAATTCCCTCGTTTGTGTTGAACATTTCCGGTTCATTTTAATTTAATAAAATTTAAGATTACATATTTCATATTAATCATATTAATTTCATATTAATATTTCATATTAATCATGAAAAATTTTTCACTATGTCATCTGGGAAATCTTGAAAAGTAAGGAATTTTAAAATTCATTTTCTGTGGCAACCCTGGACTTCTGCTTTCTTTAAAATTATTTAGAGTTTTTAATAAGTAGATTTTAATAAGTAGGTTAATTATTATGATATAATATACTCTTTAATATACTCTTGTATACACATCCCCACACTCCCCCCCCCAGATACACACACACACACACACACACACACACACACACACACACACACACACACACACACACACACACACACACACACACACACACACACACACACACCAGTATCTCATAAATTTTTGCCAAGCGCTTTTTGTGTAGATAGAGCGGACTAAACTGAGTCGAAAAGTCCTCTATCATTTTGTAATTTTTCGCAATGGTTAAAAGGATCCTAAAGTGAAGCTCGAACTCTGATGAAGTCACGTTATCAGATGTCACTGTTTTTCCAGGGCATTCATGGTGAAAGGGATAACATGATGTGTACAATTTGCAAGCATGTCTCCGCCGTCTCTGTCTATGAATGTCAGTTAGAGACCAAGGTTGTCAAATGTGAAACGCTAAACATGGGGCGATATTCATAGTTCGTTTTTATTTTAAAACTGTCTTAAATAACGTTCTAAGATGCTAACATAGTTCTCGATTTGACTTATGACATTTTAAGACTGTACTTAAGACAGTCTTAAATGTAAGAATCGACTATGAATACGGACCTGCTTCGCTGTAAAATTGATACTGAATCTTTCCTTATTTAACACACTTTATGTTTCT
Source organism: Atta cephalotes (assembly GCF_000143395.1). Lineage (NCBI taxonomy): Eukaryota > Metazoa > Arthropoda > Insecta > Hymenoptera > Formicidae > Atta > Atta cephalotes. Next base: position 5,215,614 of record NW_012130075.1, read on the forward strand.
CTTTCTATAAAGAGAAATATAAAATATATTAAACAAGGAAAGATTCAGTACCAATATCACGACGCCAAATAGACCGGTATTCATAGTCACTTTTGCCGGTATTCATAGTCAGTCTTATTTTAAGGACTCAAGGGTTCGTGCAAACTATATGTTTGTGATTACTATTTCTTAAGTGTAGGTTGCAAAATTTTTGTATCAAGCAAATATTGTCATGACTAAACAGCTTGAGACATCATGTTACACTAAGAAATGATAAAAAAATATATCAATTTTGAAATTTTTGATTGTTCTCGGCATAAATTCCATCTCACAAATACATATTAATGCGTATACTTTAATCCTGGAAAAGAATTTTCGAATCTGTGAAAGAAAGAGAAAAAAGTATGTTATCCAAAAATTATATGATTTAGTTGATAATACAGACGGCTTAAGATCCCCTTAACTATTGCAAAAATTGTAAAATGGTAAAGGACATTTCGATTCAATTTAGTTCGCTCTATCTACATAAAAGTGCTTGGCAAAAATTTACTCAGGGATGCTCTGTATACAAGATCATCAAAATCCGGACAAATTTCAATTTAAATTTTCCGTTATATTGTGCCTCCGCTAGAGATTGTTGTTGGCGTATAAGAAAACCTGATGTTTCTAATAAACAGTCATATTCTCAAAATGGCGATGTTAAAACCAAGTGCAGAGTATAATCGAAGAGCCACGATCATCGTAGGCCTTCATGCTGGGCAACGGAAATAATTCAGTTCTTTGGATATCTGAAATCAACCGTTGTAGCAAATACGGCTTAGAACAGATACGAAGGTTCCAGTATGCCAGCAAGGAAGAGAAAGAACGCACCGCGAGGATTCTCGCAGTCATTGAAAGGGCTCAAACGCTGATTTCGGATAATCCAGGGCAATCGTTGCGCGTTCTGATAGATGTAATGAAGCCGTGGAAACTGTGGCATCCAGAAGGTCATATATTTTTTAGCAGGACGATGCACCGGTTCATACCGAATCATTTGATTTAAAATTGGCTCTCAGACAATGATATATGTTTTGGTCCAAGGAATTCTGATCTCCCAAGCCCAGATTTAAATCTCTATTATGGAGCATAATTGAAAGGGTCACAAACAAGTCTCGATATCCTAATGTAACATTATTATAAGGACCGCTATTAAGGCAGCATTCGTCAGCATGGACAGCGCTACATTACAGCGTGCAAACGCTTCAGACCGAGAATAGAGGCCGTCATTCAAGCTAATGAGGGATATGTCGAATAATTATGCTCAGGGATCCCCCAAGTGTCATGTAAAAGAATTTTTTGTAATATTTAATTTTTCATTAAAAACATTTTGTTTAAAGAAATTGTTCGATTTGTCCGGATTTGATGACGCACTCTGTATATGTATACATATATGTGTGTTTGTATGTATTTGTGTGTATACTATTTACAGTTGGTGCATGTACGTATTAGTGCGTTTATCACAGCATGTCATGTCCGCTCAAGATACCGGCTCGTTTTTATCGATGACATTTGCATCCTCTCTGATCCACGTAAAACGAGCGTTTGATAAATTCATGCAAGCGCAATTACAATCCATATTGTGCGATACAAAAGTTAATCGTCGACACAAATGTGGTATATTACCATATATAGAAAACTTTGGACCATTTGCAAGAACCGCAGAGAAGATTTTCCGCAATTCTGATAGAAAGGTTGATCTCGAGAAATGGTACACGAAGCTTGTGAGTACTATGTTCGAGGCTATTGTTATTCACAGTCGAGAACATCATAAGACGCCTCAGGAAGTGATAAAAATGGGTAATTAGAAAATATAGTACATAATAAAATTATCTAATTTCAATTATTAATAATTATTGCATATAATTATTATATTAATATATCATACTTTTAGAAAATTTTCATCATCTCTATGATCTTCTCTCACAATTAAAAATTTCGATTTTGGATCATGAGCGAAAAGAAGCCAAGCAAAAATATCAAGACGCCCTTCGCGCTTATGTTACGCAATATTTTGGACGACCTCTTGAAAAACTTAATGTAAATTGCCATATAAAAATATTTCTGTAATTATAAGAATATTATTCAGAAATGTTTATTTTTCAGCTTTTTTTCGAAGGCGTACAAGCCAAGGTAGGCGCTGGTGTGAAAGAATCTGAAGTCAGTTATCAAATGGCCTTTAGCAAGCAAGAATTGCGACGCGTAGTGAAGGAATATCCGGCAAGAGAAGTTAAGAAAGGTCTGGAGAATTTATATCGAAAAGTTGAAAAGCATCTATATGAAGAGGAGAATTTGTTACAAGTAAGTAGAATGTGAGAGATGACATTTTTAATGATTTAACGATAATTATAAGTCCTTATAAACATGAAACAATCCTTAAAAGCATGAAAATTATTTTCTCGTTTTTATCTACTTTTTATATATTGCTAAATTTTTAATTTCCAGGTTGTTTGGCGCGAGATGCAAAATGAATTTATCGCGCAATATAGAAACATTGAAGAACTAATACAACGCTGTTATCCAGACAGTAATGTAACACTCGAGTTTACTATACAGAATATTTTAGAATTTTTCTCGGAAATAGCGCGATCTCATTAAATCAAAATGTAATTTTCTCTTCACTATTACTCTATTTGACTATTATTACTATAATACATTATATGAATTCTAATATTTATTGACATAATAATTAGGGATGCACTGGATCTTAAAATTATCGGATATCCGGCGTCAAATTATTTTCGAATATACGATATTCGGTCGAATATCCAGTAGAATAATTATTTAGCTGGATACTTCCCTATCATGTTGAATATTTTTCCGGATATATTGCCGGATATCTGGAAAATGATTTTCAAAAAGAAGAGCAGCAAGCAGGGAAAAATAGCAATAATAATTTTGTTTATCTTTCCAATATGAAAATAAAAAGAGGAAAGAGATAGGAACTGTGCAAGAAATTCAGCTAAAATAAAATTCTGCATTAATGATGCAAGCAATGAATATAAAAATTTTAACCGGATACCGGATATTTCCCGGATATCTGATGCATTAATAATAATTATAAATTATTTATATAGAGTTGTAATATAGCTGTGTGCGTGCATACAGGATGTCTATAAAGTCTGTTACCACCCCTATATTTACAGTTTAAACTTATGAAACAGTTTAAAATTATGAAAAACTATGAATACATGTTCATCATTTCGAGAGATTACTGTTTTAAGAGGATCGGGGAGGTTAACCTCCTCTTCCTCAAGATGGCCTCAACTTAAACATTTTAAATAGAAATCCTGCTATTGTAACATATTTGAAAGGGCATAAAAAAAGAAAATTTTTGATTCAATGCGGAGGTTGATATATTGACTTGTTCAAAAATTATCTAAGTTTGAAAAATTGTATTTGTTTTTATCTTCAATATGTATTGCATTTATTGCAATAACTATTCAAAATTATTATTAGGGCATTATTTACTTTTTGACAATAAAATAATTGATCCAAATAGTGAAGAGTAACTGAGATCCAAATTGCAAAATTCTAAGTTAACTGCGCATCCAAAGTGAACTGTCGAAAGCATTTTCAGCCAATTTATACTATGTACTGTTTTTTGCTGTGCGTAAGATATGTGTTCGCGGAAATGTTATTGTACATCGATTCTTATAGTGCGCTTGAACGTGCTCCGAATCACAACGGATTACAGCAGCTAAAGAGCTTTTTTTTTTATTAAACACTCCCTAGTATTTCGCAAACTATCCTAGATTTAGAACATTTAGCAAAAGAATTAAATTAATGGTAGGAGGAGTGTCAATTAATACTTTTTGAATCAATACCGCTATATACAGTAGAGTCTCTCTAAATTTGGCCCTATGGAGCAATAAAAATGGAATACCAAAATTATAGAGTACCCTCTCTATAGTGCGAGTTTATCAATTACCACGTACTTGCGCGAATGCAGTTGCATACGCTAACCTATCAAAATGTATACAGACGGTGACAGAGATGCCTTAACACTGATTACTATTATCTCTAGAGTGGCCCTGACTGCAAGTTGAGTCGATAGTTGCAAGTTGAGCCAGAATCGAAAATGATCGCCGGAGACAGCGAGACTTGCAAGTAACATAGAGTAGTCCATCGAATTAAGAGGGGAGCATAAGCTCCATATGCGAAACAAAAGTTCCTAGAAGGGTGAAAGCGAGCTCGGCTGGGGAGTTTTAAATGTTGAAGTTGTTTGATTTAAGAAATGAGTAATCGACATAACTAGGGGAAAGGTTTTTGAGGAGAGGGAAGATATCGTTCAGAGTTACAGATGCACATGAATGAAAAACTATTAATATATGTAATGAATCAGCCTTAGGAGAAGTGAACGGACATTAGAAAATGATATGATTTATGTCCTGAGTAGGATCGCCGCAGGAACAGGCCTTAGTTGCAACTATATTTTTCCTGTGAAGGCTGTAGTTAAGATTATAATGATTTGCGCGTAGACGGTTGATTAAGACAATCTCTTCTCTCTTAAAGAAATGTTTATTAAACCATGACAGCTTGAGAGCGAAAGAATTGTTCATAATGTCCTTCCATCTAAATTTCTCGTCGAGATAGTATCTCTCTCTGTATTGCTCCACAGCAGAACTTTTAGCTTCTGAAAATAAATCAGAGTAAAGGATCTCCAAATCAATTCTATCACCCTGTTTAGCACCTAGTTAGTTTAGCACCTAGCGAGTTCGTCCGTCCTTTCATTATTCTCTATGCCCCTGTGAGAGGAGTTCAAGCAAGTCTGATGTAGATGTTCATTCGTAATGTTAAGTAGAATTGGTTTTTGATGGCTGATAGATCAAGTAGTCAATATTCAGGCGAGATGATAAAAGGGATTCCAAGACATTCTCAGTATCCGTGCAGTTATCCTCAAACTTGAATCCATCTGTGTAAAAGCAAGCGTAGTCTTCCTGTATGAGAGGATGTATAAATTCCTGAAAGCGGCTAAGAAAGAAACAACTCCTTGGGAGTGCCATCATCGATCACCATATTTGAAAAGTCTAGTAATAGTATAGAAACAGAATATGAATATAGAAAAGAGTCAGGAACATTGAGTGTTTAATATCATTTTTCAAGTGCTTGAACAGAATATATTTCTTAAAAATAAGAATGCTTTGACATGTAGTGATTCTGGAGCGAGAGGTAATAGAAACAGCTTTCCAGCTATTTCAAGCTATCTATAGATAGACTATCACGCCTCGAAAAATTTTTAATTAAATATCTAGACGCAAGATAGTTGAATCTAATGCGTAAAGGAGGCTCGCGTGTCTCAGTCAATATAACGTTAATAGGCGTAGAGAATCTATAGCCTAGGATTATGCGAATTGCTTTCCATTGCAAACATTCCACACATCTAAAAAATGAAATTAATTTCCTTTGAATTGGAAAACCTGACTGCCATCAAGATAGATTCCCTGAAGACAACGTGATAGATAACAAGAATTGATAGAGATGAGCGCCAATAATAAAGCCAAATAAAGAAGACGATATTGATTTCTCTTTGTTGATTAAATATTTGAGATGAGTCTTACCTATCAATCTCCTATCAAACAAGATACCTAAAAATCTGCAGGTCTCAACAACAGGTCTCGGTTATCAATTATAAGATGTTGAAACGCAGGAGCAGATCTACTTCTCAAAAACATCATGCATTGCAATTTAGACGGCGAGATGTTAGTCTTTTATTATTCAAATAAGTAGAAAGAGAGATGAGAGATTCTTGAATGGAAGCAACCACATTTAAATTGGCATTTGAAGAAAACATCACGAGGTTATCAGTATACATTAGAATGGTGATCCCACCTCCAAAACAGTTTTCTATATCGTGTAGATAAAGATTAAATAGAATTGGACTGAGGGATGAACCTTAAGGCGTGTCCTTGTGAGCTGTAAGAGGATTGTTAAGCCATTCCTAACAAAATAGAGTTCTCTTTCCATAACCAAGTTTTGTATGAATTTGCAATCTTAACAAGGACACTAAGACCCCTCAGCGTTTCTATAAGGATTGAAGGTTGTACATTGTCGAACGCACCAGCTATGTTGATAAAGACGCAGATAATAAAAAGGCGGGGAGATTAGCAACATGAATGCGATTAGAAAATGTGATGAGATTATCCGTGCACGAACGAGCTGGGCGAAAGCCAAACTGAAATTCAGAAAGGATGAAATACGACTTGATATATCATCTTGTTATATATGATCTTTTCCATAGTCTTCAGAAAACAAGAAAGCAGTGAGATCGATCTGACGCCCTTGCCGGAAGGGATAAGGACAATCAAGGATTTTTTCCAATAAGATGAGATAACATCCTGTTTAGCACCTAGTTTAGCGAGTTTGTCCGATCTTTCATTACCCTCTATGCCCTTGTGAGAGGAGTTCAAGCAAGTCTGATGCAGATGTGCCAAGAAAGCCATTGAAGATTTCCATCAAGGCGTCCCTGAAGTGATTAGAAAGAATAAAAATGATGCGATTATTGATCTTGTCAAGACTAGAGACAGAAGCGATTTTTGACTTCTTGATAGCAATCAAGCTTGGCCCTTGAAATTGGAGTTTCTATTTCCGTGATAAGATTAGAAGAATTATTACGTCTTCAGTCAGCATATCCTGAGAGAACAAATAATCGTATTGTAGGAAAGAAGGAAGACATAACTTGTTTATCATGTCTTCACAAATAGTTCCAAAGTCGAGAGAATTAGTCTGTGATATATCGCTGTTTTTGTTTTTAAAAGATTTGACGGGGGACTATAATCTAGCTGAGTACGATGATTAAAGCTACTACAAAGTTTTTTTCAGCCAAGTCTTTTTTCCCTACGTAGAATTTTAGTCAAAGCACATTGTTTTTTATAAGCTAGATAATTTTCCCAAGATAGATTGCACTTATATTCCGCAGGCAAGTTTTCTCGCTGCAACAGCATTGCGACAAGTATCGTTCCACCAAAGGGGCTATTTACGCCGATCGTCTAAAGAGCGTTATCGCGATTGCTTAGCTTTGCTGAGAGCAGCAAGCTTTATATGCTATGTTTAATCTCCTGTACTAAATCCTCATAAGCCTTCATTGGTTGACCAAGTGAATTGCAGGAGGAGAGAAGAGCAGTGTTGCTCAAAATGTTGTTCAGTCTGTCAGTCTCTTGCTTCAGATTGATTTTATAACAAAATCTAGATCTCGACTGAGGAGAGCGATCAGTTGCACCTTTACAAGAAGATAGTCACTATAATCAGAATCATCTAGAGTAATAGAGGAGCTAAGTGCTAGATTACAAGAAACTATACACAAGTCGATGAAAGAACGTCTGTGATTGGAGGGTGAATGAGGGTGAATGTACCATCATTTAAAATAATAGCACCAAGGTCATCCAAGATTGCCAGTAGTCGCCCTCTCGGTCGACATATTCGCAGCCTCACGCCATGTGATGTGCGTTAAAATCTTCCATAAAAATGAATCTGACCTTTTGGCCGAAAGAACATCTTGCATAAGTCACTGGGGGGAGGGGGGGGTGTCCTTATCTCGGTGACGATATATGTTGACGATGTACAGAGGTTCATTGTCCATAAAAATTCTAATATCCTGAATCTCGACTGAGATTAGTGCGATATGTAACTATGTAAGATCAAGTATCTGAAAATTGATGTGGCTTCTAATCAGAATAAATAAACTCCTTTGACCTTGAGAGGATATATCCTTTCTAATGCCAGATGTTGAAAAAGAGGTAGCAGTCAAGCAGCGTCTCTGTAGACAAACAAGGTCGAATTCAGAAATAAAGTCCGTCAAATGGGGAATTTTACCTTTACAGTTCCTCTCCTCTACAATTTCACTGCATGCAAGTGAAACTGTTAGATGGGATAGCTCTTTTACAAGTGAATTTTGCTAATTAGAAGGTTAAGAGTAGTATATTTGATAAATCAAAAGCGATAGATATGTTACTGAGTTGTGCGAAGACAGAAAAGATGAATTGTAAAAGGCAAAGCAAGGTCGAATTGGTTATGAGCAAGAATCGAAGAATGTGGATTGTAAGAGGAAGATGGGGGAGAAGAAGATAGAAGATTGGAATCCATGTTGACATCCGGTTGATTAGACTGATCAGAAAGAGTTGGAGTGAACGCAACGCCATTGCCAGTCGAAAGTGTGGGATGCGTCCATTTCGAGAATGTCTTCTCTGGGATCACGTAGAGGTTCATTAAGCTCGGTTCGAGCTTGAGTATGAATATACGGAGATGGATTTCCGTCCTTTGGATCCCATCCCGTTGGATCTGCGCATGAGCGCAGCGGCTAATCTCGATAACCTTGCATTGAGAGATCAAATGTCTTTTGACAAAATCTTCTTCGATGTCAACAGGAATGTCTCGGATGTCATGCTTGTGCGTAGTAGAGTGTGATATGTAAGCTTTGTATGTAAGCTTTTTTTTATTTGTTGAGTTTATATGTAAGCTTTGAGATTATGGCTCTGTAAAGCATTTGACGAGATTATTAACAGCTGAAGCCGTTTTGAGTTCTATCAGAATCTTATCCCGGCCAATTTTACGGCTTTCAATAATGTCATTATATGCAATCTGAGAAATAATGTGACAGACATGCAGTGGGTGCAGTGTGGTCTGCGTATGCGTTGTAGCCGAGTATATATGAACAACAAATGGTGATAAGTCAAAGAGGATATAGAAGTTCTCGAAAGACACATTCTTACTCTTACCTGTCTTATCTTGTTCTTTGCTTACATAGTTAGTCGCGTCAAGATGAAAGGCACTATATAAGGCAGAGGTCGTTGTTGTCTTTCATGCCCTGATTGCTCGTGCCTTACTGACGACAGGCTCTTTCTCTAAAGTCTCAAAGTATAGTCTTTTGCGGAGAGATAGATTGTTGCTGTTAGTCTCACAGAAGTTAGAAAGAAGCATATCAGCAGGTGGTACAAAGTCCTCTTTTGAGAAAGAAAGGTCTACAGCGTCGTTGTAAATCTCGTTAATTGATGTCTGGTAATAGCCTGCAGAACAGCGTGGATGCCTGGAGACGTTTACCCTGTAAAGAAGCTTCCAATCTTTTAAGTTGACGAATTTTTTTTCCCTAGATCGTAAAGGGAGTTTTTCCTACCAAATTTGGGTTTGGAACATAATTTCATCTTATTTATACTCGTAGAAGGAAGGGAAGAGACAGATGGAGAGGAGGAAGCGGGGAGTGACCGGGCTCGACCTCCATCCCGAGCTCGACCTCCATCCCGAGCTCGAAGCCTCATCTTCTCCTCGTAGACCAGGAAGCGCGGTCTATGCTATGAAAATGGATAGATAATAAAGAAACAAAGTGATCTGCGCACGAGATCACAAAAATAATGCACCAAAAACAATACTATCGATGATGCAATCGAACCACTCAGTCCACAAAGAAACACGTTCTCAATTTGAAGAGTAGCGCGCAACCCGCCTTAACACTAAAATTGTACGAATATTGAGATATTCAGAGCTGTCCCGGCTCTTCGTCTCTAGAGATGGAGAGCGTGCTCTAAATATGTTCCAATATTCGAATAATTTCAGGCGTTAAGGCATATCTGTCACCGTCTATACATAATTTTAGTAAAACAAGTCATATCATATTATGTATTACATATTATGTATCACAAAACATTACAATACATTACACAAAGTCAGTTATACATAACCTGCATAAATTACATTATATACATTGTGAGAATCTAGTATAATTAGATGCAGATTAGAATGGATTAGAATTTACAATGATGGAAGGGGAATATGGATGTCAAGCTGAGCAACATCTAAAAGACAGAAATATCTTTCTATCTTCTTCTATCTTCTATCCTCTTTTGGCATATGCGTAGAAAGAAGAAAACTCATTGAGCAGGACAGAAATATATACAGTACCTATAATAAGAGTACGGACAACAGAACGTGAATGAGGCACAACTGGAAACGCATCGAAACACGAGCGCATTTTCAAATGTGAAGTGTAAAACTGAAATTGTATGTACATATAACAATGGATGCGTTTAACAGAATCATTTTTATGAATGCTAAAATAAGATCATTCTTCTTAAAATATAATTCATAAAATATAATTCGATCTTAAAATATTATAATTCAATCAGCGTGAAGAAAACAATTGCGAAATAAATATTTTGCTGAACGCAGAGGGAGCCAATGATTTTATAATGAATAATTAAAGGATAACAACAGACATAAATAGAATAAAATTTGTTTAAAAATAAATAGTATAAAAATGAATGAGCTTAAAAATAAGATTTGAGTATTAACCTTTTTAAAAATATATTTAATTTTTTGTTAGGTATATAAGTACTTTATTATAGTGTATATATAATTTGTCAATTTTTAAATCCAAAATATCAGTGACAACAGAATTGCATAATAATGCAAAATAATAAATCAATATATAATTATTATACGTTTTCTCTCTATCTTCATTTTCGCTCTCTTCTTCGTTTTCATCGATATTTCAAAGAAATCTGGATAAAATTAAACAAAGAAATTATGTGCACAAATAAACACATATACACGCATGCATGCACGCACGCACGCACGCATGCACGCACGTACATAGAGCATATAGATGTCATGCCACACACTAAACGTATGGAAGATCCGAAGTAGATAGCGGAAAGAAAGACTTCGGTTCGTTTACGATAGTCATCGCTGCCGATTGTATATCAATCTCCGGCGTTCTTTCATCCAATCCGTGACATACTACCTTGATCAAAACGTTCCCAGAATTTATTCAAAAAATGCAAAATACAAGTTTTATTCATCAAAAGTGATATTGTCAAAGTACTCCCTATTGACTGCAACGCACTTATGCCAACGCTTGCTCCAACTTTTGAAACATTTCTGGAATTCTATTGTCGGTGTAGCCATCAGAGCCGTCTTCGATTTTTCCATTACCTCCTTTCGGCTGTTAAAACCATTACGCGTTCCCCGTAATGGTTTTTTCATGCTACTCATAAACAGCTGTTTTCTTTAGAGTGTCACTGCTGAAACAGTTTCCAACTTTTCCAAGGTTTTCATACCATTGAATCCATTTTTAATGCAAAATTTAATACAAACTCGTTGTTGCAAATTCAACTCCATTTTTAAAACTGTAAAAAATCGAAAATACGTGCAGAGGTAGATGTACTCAAGACGGCGTAAGTTTTACAAATGTCAAGCTAAATGAAATGGTGATAAAATTTGGTGGGAATGTCAATGATAGATGTGGCAACCTAACCAAAAAGCAGAACTCAAATCAGCTGACTCAGAGCATCACCTGATGGTAATTCCGGGAACTTTTTGATCAAAGTGGTGTACGTTATTGACATCGGTACGTGATTTATTTGGCGTCATAATTCGTTTGATCTCGCGACTGTAGTCTCAGATTGCTATCGGAGTTCGAGTTCGGGCATTTTCAGTAATCGACGAGGAAAGTGGAAATTCAACGAGACCAGTTAAAAATCGACCATGGTGTCGAACGTTTCGAGCGAGCTCGCGAATTTAATCTAAGTACGTTACGAATTTAAGTGTTACGAAAAGATAGCTCAGACGATTACACTCAAGGCATTGCTACAGAGTAGCTCAAAGTGTTTGTCCCAGGCTACCGCGTGGCTCAGAATATTATCCCTAAAGCATTGCCACGAATCCGGGCATCTGTCCCTTAAATATTTTCCAAGTGTAATTCATTCGTAAAAAACGTGATTGTGTTGAATATTTCTCTCTAGCGAGATTTTATTAAGCAGTGCTGGACTTTGATATTGCGAGATTGTTTTTTTTTCGTATTCGATGCACTGAAGAGGATATTGTAACATTATATAAAATTTGTAAGTACAGAAACTCGAGTGATAATGTATTATTAAATACCGCGATTATAAGTGCGCGCGTTACAAAAAGTGAATTGTATCAAAACGGAGACAAATATACATTAAAACAACATCTATTGTGTCATCTCGATATTTCTGACACGTCCAAAATTAAAACTATGTTACAATCACGAACGTTTGTGCCGATATACACAACATTTTGATATCTTCTGTGAAGTGTCCTCACACACACACACACACACACACACACACACACACACACACACACACACACACACACACACACACACACACACACAC
>NW_012130075.1:5229331-5239909 GCF_000143395.1 Atta cephalotes
GAGAGAGAGAGAGAACTAACATTGTTTGCAATCATTTTGATGCCAAAGGACATTAAAGACATCATTTTATCAGAATGATGACAAATAACGTCAGTTCTTCTCTGAGAGCGATTGTTACCAACGCCAATTAATTGTGATTTACAATCAATTCACATCAATTGTGGATCTGGACCTTAATCGACAATTAAGGTCCAGTTCCACAACTAATGATTAACTCATAACCGAGGTTCAACTTATTTATTATCTTTTTCCAATTTTAGAATTGAAACCATGAATTATGAAAATAGGCCTAACTCAATCAGCAATGTAGTCAACAGCAAGATTGTATATTGTTCTTAATCTTATCTTTTCGTGATATATTGGGAGTGTGCATTAATTTTAAGGGATTTTTGAGTAAAAATATGATTTTATTATGAAAAAATTACAAATTGATTATTCAAAATATTGTCTTTCGCTAGTCATTACTTTTTCCCATCTTTCTGATAATGGATGGATTCCACATCGAAAGAACAACACATTTTTTGAGACTTCACGAATCGATCCATTTTTTGATATCTTTATAAGAATGGAAGTGCTGCTCAGGCAGGCTATGAATCCATCGAAATAAAAAATCGGAAGGAGCAATATCTAGAGAATACGGCGGGTGTAAATAGGACATCCTTTTCTTGACCAGTTTCGCAACATGCGGCGTTGTCGTGCTGGAAACTTTGTCATATTTTTTCTGGTCGTTTTTATTTCAATTGACTCAATTGCATCAATTGTTATTATTGGTAGCGTTCCTCAGTGATGGTTTCGTTGGGTTGGAGCAGCTCATAATACACTACACCCAGCTGATATTCCATCAAATACAGAGCATGAGCTTGATGCCATGAATATTCGGCTTTGCTATCGATGTTGATAGTTCGTCTGGCCCGCGCCATGATTTTTTGCGCTTCGGATTATCGTAGCGTATCCATTTTTCATCACCTGTCACGATATAAAAAACTTTTTCTTCTGTCTTTGAAGCAACAATTCACAGGTCATTTTGCACCTTCTCTCAGCTTCAACTCGTGGAAATTGGCACCCAATTTCCTTGCTTTTGAATCAATCCAATAGCCTTCAAACGTCTTTGGAAATCGTTGATCGATCAACATTTAATGATTCTGCAAGTTCTTCTTGCGTTTGACTCGGGTCTTGAACGAATAAAGCTTTCACTTTCTCATCTTCAACTTTTTCGACTGACCTGGATGTTCCTTGTCTTTCGTGTCAAAATCACCTTTTTTATAGCGTCGAAATCAATATTCACATGCTGAAATCGATGGGGTATAATCATAAGCTTCCGACCACATTGATTGACTTTCAGCAACACTTTTCTTCAAATGGAAGCAAAAAAGCAAAGCTTCCCTAAAAAGCAAATTGCGTTTTATTGACACAAAATTCGACATATTCAATGCTTAAAAAAACAATGTTATTTATACTTCGGCAAAATGATACATACTGAAAGCTAAAGCCACATGATGGTGCTTTGAACATGAATGTAGTAACAATATGGCTCAATATGATAGTATTAGTTACGCCATCTTTTGAAAATCTTTAAAATTAATGCACACTCTCAATACTTCTATCTCTGCGTTCCTATACTTAACTGTGATAAAAGTAATAAAAATTTTTGGTCTATAATAGTAATTCTGCTGATTAAATTAATCGTCGATTAAGTTAATCGATGTTGATAACAATCGCCTTGAATGTTCGTCATATATTGATAACGGTTGAAGAAGTTACGAAAGCACAATAGAATAATGGCCGGATGCTTTGGTGCGTTGTGATTCAAGAATCGTGTCGGCCATTATTGCCATTTCGGATTTCCGAACTATGCATGCGCAAATGCAAATTTCATCCCTACACTTATCTGGCATGTCCGTCATCGTTGTTTCCTCTTTTCTGATCCTGCTTATATTCCTATGCGTTTGATACAATTACTACAAATCGCATAACCATGGCCGAGAGGCTGAAGCTTTTCGTACAAAAACGAACGTCTTTGAAAGCGCAGATTACTAGATTAACCGAATTATATCATACATATGAAAATTATAATACGAATTCGCGGTCTTGGACTCTCATCGGACGATCATTCAGTCGAATTTACAAACATACAAGAATTTTATGCACTCGCGAACAGGGCCGAAAATATATTAAATCTGGCGGATACATCGGGCGCCGGCAGTGGCTTATCAAGCAATGTGAGTCGATAACACCATAGCAAGTAGAAAACAGAAAAAAATTACTGGAAGCGTCGCTGTTCACATTTGACGGCAAATTTGAGAGTTGGCTCTCATTTAAGAATGCGTTCGCGAATATGATCGGTACTCAGTTGGACTTGTCAGATATTGATAAGTTGCATTAGTTGAAGTCGTCATTGATGGGGATGAAGCCGCTAATAAAATAAAGATTTTTTCCATCGACGGAATAAATTACTCTAGCGCGTTGTTAGAGCAGTTTTACGAGGTGAAGCGAATCCTGATTTCACGATATCTCTCGTTATTAATAAATCTATCTGCGCTGGAAAAAGAGAAATGAATGGTTTAACGAAGCTTGCTGACGATGTTCAATAGCATGTGTCGTTAAAAACCTTAAAAGTTACAATCAGTTCCGAAATGATGGTACATTTACTCGAAAATAAATTGTCGAGAGCCACGATGGACAAATGGGAAGCGACGTTGGAAAGAGACGAATTCTCTAAACCTGATGAAATATACGAGTTCATATACAAAACGACGGTCTGCGCGTCGCGCCGTGAAAGGACGAAGGTTTCAGAAACGGTATAATAAACTCTTGCACGAGAATCGTGCGAAAATGTCCGAGGCCTCTCATATTAAAATTTCACAATCCAATTGACAATTTGAATCGTCCGACGGTAGAGAAACGAGTTTCGCATCAATGTCCCATTATGTATCCCAATTATTAACAAGCGCGTTAGTTTATATTCGAGACGGAATATTATTAAAGCTCGAGCGTTGTTAGACACGTGCACCACAGCAAATTTTATTTCTTAGACCATAATGAGGTACCTGAATATGCCGGTGACCAAGCAATCGATACTTGATGCGATCAACGCCACGAGAACCGAATCAAAGGAAAGGGTACAGGTGACCATTCAATCTTTGTATAACGATTTTAGCAAAACACTGATATGCTTAATGGTCCCGTACCATTAAAGATTTGGCTCCATCTGAGACATTCTCACGAGATTCACTTAAGTTACCTCAAAATATTAGGCTAGCCGGAATTTCATAAAAGCGACTTATCGATCTCTTATTCGATTCCGGGGCAACGATGTCGTTATTTTCCGGATAGATTAGAGAACCGCAAGAGAACCGAGAGTCGCAAGAGAATTTATATTAACAGAAGATGCGATTCTTTCGATGCTTAATCGATTAAGGTGTTCGCGGGGGGAAGCGTAAGATATGTCGGACTCCGCTACATGTCATTTAACGAGCTTAGAGAAGCAGATGCAACAATTTTGAGAAATCGAAGAAATCGCTCGAAATAAGCTGAAATCAGATGAAAAAATTCAATGCGAAGCATATTTCGTGGAAACTGAAATGAATTGAATGGATGTTACCTGGTGTTACCTGTGTTTACTGTTTCGTAAACCAATCAGACGTCTTAATGAATCTCGTAATATTGCGTTCAAACGTTTAGCGTCGTTAGAACGTAAACTCAACATGAGACATTAAAGATCAAATATGTTCGAGTAAGAGCATTTAAAGTTAAAGTACATATCGTTAATAAACGATTCCGCAGACGATGAATTCTACATCACACTGATGCTGCATCACGCGGTGATCAAGGATTCGAGCAGCACTACAAAAGTCAGGATAATTCGATGCGAAAACGAGTAACGATATATCCTTGAACAACGCGTTAATGATAGGATACGATATAAAATAAGCTGTTCGCGTATTTCGTTTTCGCACATATAAGTATGTCCTCATGGCAGACATTGAAAAGACATTGTCAAGTACGATTGCGTGAGGATGATCGAAGATATCAAAGGATTTTGTAGCGCGTAGACGAGGAAATAAAAACAAGCTTAACACGCTTATGTTTGGTGTTTTCTCGTCGCCATTTTTAGCAATCCGCACTATACAAAAACTCGCAGATGACGAGCTATCCCAGAGCAGCAGAAATAATCAAGGCACATTTATATATAGACTATGACGGTTACAAGCGCCAACACAACGCCTAACTCGGCGTACACGCAACGAGCGCGCGAGCGCGCTACGAGGAACTTTCTCGCAAGCGCTCGCGAGACGCGAACCGCAAGTACCACCAGAGGGCTGGCGTGACAACCGCGGACTCATACGTGAGAAAAACTCGGCGGACCATATAAGGCCCACGGAACCGAGAAGCGACATCGCATGGCTCACGATGCATCCGAGAGGAGATCTACATGAGCTTTAACTATCAAGCTTTGGCAGGCCAACCAAGCTAACTAGGCCAGTCAAGGTGTCCACCAGCAAGACGAGCAGGGGAGCGGAAAGGCCACCGGAAAGAGGTAGCGGGAGCAGTCCAGTAGCCACGGCGAGTCCAAGAGCAGCAGCAGCAGAGGAAGCGCCGTAGGGACCAACAGCAGCGGAGCCGCTAAGACCAACGCCACCCGGCTCGACCGACGACCACCAATGCGAACGGATATCGCGGATCACACCTATTAGCACCAGGAACGTGAACACTCCATCCACTGGACATCTCGCTTGCTGTGGACACGCAAGGAGCCCCTTGGGAGTCCGTATCAGCGTATGAGACAGCCGACGCCAGCGCAAAGAGGCGCTAATAGAGGTACCATCAGAGATCGCCAACGTCGCTTACAGCCTGCCTGCCGACAACATCACAGAAGACGACAGCGGAGACATAAACCAGTGAGGCGGACTGGAGAACGCGGGATAGGTCCAAGGGGGCAGTCTCCGCACCGCCAGAAACACCGCCAGCGCTGCGAAAACGCGTCTCTCTCATACTGCCACTAATGGACGAGAACAACAATCTATTAATACCTCCGTTGAAGTGGATGCGTAACACACCCTCCGTCAGCTACGAACGCATCTCTCGTTGATGTAAACCAAACGGCCCTTATGCGCTGTTCAACTTCAGGGCCACACATGTTTACCATGTTTGTCTTTGCTAAAGCACTGTAAATAATTGTAAATACACCACATATCATATAACTTTGTGCTGTCTCTTTCTTCGTACCTCCTCCGAGTCATCCTCTGAGCATGCGGCGAGCAGTAGAGACCGATGACAAACCCGCAATACATAACCGTCAAAACTGGTGACCCCGATGTCCAACAATGCGCATGATTGAAGGAAATATGTCGATAATAATCGAAGAAGACCCACAGGCAAATAAGGTAATATCCCACCGTTTTGATCAGAGGAACCCGAACTATGATTCGCGCAGATAGAAGGCCAATTCGAGTTATGCAAGATGTCGAGCGATCATGAGAAATACATCCACGCTCTCTCGAAGATAAAACCGAGACAAGCGCGAGAAGTCAAGGATATCATCGTCAATCTCCCTGACAACAAGAAGTACGAAGCCTTGAAGAAGGCGCTTATTCAGCGATTGACAGATCCACAGGAACACAGAATATGTCAATTCTTAAAAACGGAAGAGATGGGAGACAGAAAACCGTTTCTGTCATCTTCCGACACCTAGCAATCTTGGCAGGTACTGCAGTGTCAGAGAAGCTATTACGCACTTTATGACTGGAACATCTACCCGGATCTACTCAGATATTATAGACGATATTAGCCACCTAGGGCGAAGACAATCTCAACAGTGTGGCAGAGCAGGCATTCCGATGGAATCCACAAGATCGGAAATAAGGTTACATTGCTGACTACAACAGAACCAGCAAGCCGGAAGAAGGAGGAAGAGTTACGAAAGCAAGTAGTAGCCTTAACGGCCCAAATAGAGAAGATGGCCAGAAGCTGGAACAGATACAAAGCGCGAAGCAGATCTCCAAGTAGATCAAAGGCAGGAAACAATGCATCATATGTTATTACGCTTTATGTTAGACGCTTCGGAATGGACCAGCAAATGCGACAACTATGCAAGTTCGCAGCCAAAAGCGAGGACAAATAGCACTCAATAACGGCGGTCACTGACGATAGCCCACTACTATGCCGCCTACACGTTACAGACAAAGTAACAGGCCAGAGATTCCTGATAGTCTGACGTCAGCATAGTGCCAGTATTAGGCGCGAGACCAACTCTCTATCAATGATACGCCGCCAATGGTATGCTGATATCAATCCCTACGGGACAGTAACACTGCAATCGAAACTCGAATTCCGATGAGCATTCTCGTGGAGATTCGTAGTAGCCAACAATATCACACAACCAATATTAGGAGCAGATTTCCTATCACACTATCTCTTATCTGACATGCGAAGGAAGAGATTGATAGATAGCAAAACAAGCATGGAAGCGAAAAGAATGGCAAGCATGACATCATTAATAAAGACAGTAGTCACTCTATCAGAGTACTACGCTATCCCAGGAATAACAAGGATCACCGGATAATGTGAAGTTAGACATGAGACAATACACTATTTAAAGACAACATCAGGTTCACCGGAGGCATGCAAACCCCGAAGATAAAGGCAACCAAAACGGAATTGGAGTTAATGCTGCGAGAAGGGATCATCCAAACATCAAAAAACTCATGGTCATCACCATTACACATGTAATGGCAAGCGTCACGCCATTTGGCATGTTCGAGTTCAAACTTGCCGTTCGAACTTTGGAATGCAGCACAAACATTCCAGAGGTTTATCAACGGAGTATAACAAGACCTGGATTACTGTTATGCATACAGACGACATCTTAATAGCGTCAAACACATCGGAGGAACATAAGCGACACCTGCAAGGAAGTGTTCGCACGACTGGACAAACAGGGAATACGTATCAACCCAGTCATGCGTCCTAGGAGAAGAACAAATAAAGTTTCAATCAAAGGCACAAGGTCACAACAAAAAGTGGAAACGATAAAAAACAAAATCAACCACAATAAAACAATGGCAATTCCTGGGAACGGTAAACTTTTATAGAAGATTCATATCAAGAACAGCGCAAACTCAGGCTATTCTGAACGATGCACTCAAAAGCAAAAAGAAAAAAGGGAAAACTCCAATCGAATGGACACCTGAGCGCGAGGATACCTTCGTCAAAGTCAAAGAGAGTCTAGCTCAAGCCACGTTATTGGCACATAACGCAAATACATGGAAATGCAACGGCAGAATTACGGTTAGTAATTGCATCAAAGTACTACAGCAACAGACCAAACAAGACTGGCAACTACTAGCATTTCTGAACAAAAAATTAAGCGCGCAGACAAAATACAGCTCATACGACAGTGAGACACTTCCGACACATGCTGGAAAGGCGCAATTTAGCATCTTGATAAATCACAAACTGCTGGTTTTTGCATTTAATCAGGATTCACTGCACAGCTCACTGCGACAGGCATGTCATTTGGAATTTATCAGCTAATTCACAACCGACATACAGCACATAACAGGCAACCACAACATCGTAGCAGACGCTTTATCTCAAATCGAAGGTATTCAAAAAGAAATAGACTTCGAGGAGTTGGCGCAAGTGCAAAAAGAGGATGCCGAATTAAAAACTATACTAGAAGACACACAAGGACAGTTGGAAAAAGTTTCCATCCCAGGCTCAGAGGCAGCCATGTACTGTGATACCAATAGCAAAACCTTATCTCGCGAGCATTCCGATGTCAAGCACACTAATCACTACACGGTCTAGCTCACTTGGGGGTCAAAGCAACAGCTGGTGGCAAGCAGATTTATCTAGTCAAAGATAGACAAGGACTGCAGACAATGGACATGGGCAAAAGGCAAAGATAACAAGACATAATACAACGCAATTGGAAATATAGTAAAACCAACAAGATGATTCGAGCACATGTAGACCTCATCGGATCGCTAAGCGCAAAAAACTTTCGGTACTGCCTAACGATAATCAACCGCTTCACACGCTGGCTAGAAGCAATACCAATAACAGATATAGCGGAGACAAAACATCTTTTCCGAGCAAAACATCTTTTCCGAGACTGGGTAACAAAATTCGGAATTCCGCAAAGGATAACTACAGACCAAGGTCGACATTCGAGGCAGATCTCTTCAAACAGCTGATACAGCTATCGGATCCACACACTGAGAATGACAGCATACCACCTTAGTCAAATGGAATGGTAGAACGCTTTCACCGATAACTGAAAGACATCATAAGAAGCCACAGATCGAGAGATGGACAGAGGTCCTCCCAGTGATATTAATGGGGATCTGAGCCGCAACGAGAGAGGACCCACAGACAACATCAGCATAGCTAATCTTAGGAGAGCTGATAAGGTTACCAGGGCAGTTGACAGATATACCAACCAAGAAACAAGAAAAATACGAATACCTGAAGACGCTAAGACAGGCTATAGAGCAACTACGTCCGAGGATCCGGAGACACGGATTAGCATCAGGAACGTGAACACTCCATCCACTGGACATCTCGCCTGCTGTGGACACGCCCCTTGGGAGCCTTGCATCAGCGTGTGACGCCAGCACAAGGCCTCACCGTTAATAAAGATATCGCCAGAGGTGTTGCCAACGCCGCTTACAACTGCCGAAAACACTACAGAAGGCGACAGCGGAGACACAAACCAGCGAGACGGACAGGAGGACCGATAGGCCCATGAGAGCAATCTCCGCACACACCGCCAGGAACACCGCCGGCGCTGCGAAAACGCGTCTCCCTCATACTGCCACTTATGGACGAGAACAATAACTGTTAGTACTTCCATTGAAGTGGACGCGCACCCTCCATCAACTATCGCGAACGACCTTTTTCAGAGCCACACATGTACACCACATCATGTATACCACACGTCTTTGTCAAGGCACTGTAAATAGTTATAAATACACCTTGTATAATTCATTATATCATATAACTCTGCGCCGTTTCTTTCTTCTTCATACCGATTCCTGAATCCTCCGAGCAATAGAGGCTGATGGCGACGGCCGACTGTGAAACCCGCAACACATAACTATCAAATAGACGATTTGCTGACCGCGGAGACCATCGAAGAGACGCGCAAAATCAAAGACGAAATAATCGCGTATTATTGGTGAAAAGCGGATTTGTTATACGACAGTGGGCATTCTAACAACGAACGGATTCTTGACAATTTGACCGCCAACATGCAGAGTTTTCGTTAGACGTAGATAACATCGCTAAAAACATTAGAGTAACATGGAGCATGCGTGGCGATGAACTAAATTATACAGCTCATACTATCGAGATTGCGGAAAAAGTGACGAAGCGAAACATTCTGACGGAGATCGCAAAAATATTTGATTCGATGGGCTTGTTAGGCTCTATCGTGTTATATATATCGCGAAGAAAATAATGCAAGATGTGTGGCGGTATAAATTGCAGTGGAACGAATCCATCTTAGCATTAGAGCATGGATAGAATTTGCGCGAAAACCAAAAACCAAAAACTGGATTGGATATCGTTTGATCGTAAATTATTAGCTGAAGGTTGTAACGATATCCACTTCACGGATTTTGTAAGCGGTGTTGATTACGATGCCTGTACATACGTTCAAGTGATAATTTGTAAACTAGTAAATTAGCGTATACGACATCTCGAATCGTGCTATTGAAGACGGTTACGATATCGCGTTTAGATCTATATGTTACTATTGGCGCGATTTTATCGTGAAACGAAGAGGCTTTAGATATCGTGCTCAAAGATGCAGTTTTTTTGATGCGATTCGACGATAGTGTTGATAAAAACGCCACCTTAACCTATTTGCTTAACACATACTTATGGTGTACAACTTTGCTTCCGCCGTTTTCAGAGATGGTTTTAGCGATAAGTGATGGTCGAAATAAATAGATCATAGACGTCATACAATAAACTTGGACATCTGTCAACATAACCCCATAGAAACATTAGTCGATTTGTATCTGCATCATAAAGTTATTCTCGATTGAAAATGTCAGTTTACGAGCCAAATTCTCGTCATTTGCGGGAGGTTTTAATTTTTTGCTCCAATATGAAGAAATCTGCGGCTGAGGCTCATCGAATGCTCTCAAATACTTATGGTGAGGCTGCTATTAGTGAAAGAACGTGTCGTGAGTGGTTTCAACGTTTCAAGAACGGTGATTTTGACGTCGAAGACCGGCATAGCGGTGGAAGAGAGAAGGTTTTCGAAGATGCAGAATTGGAGGTATTACTTGAGCAAGACTCATGTCAAAATCAAGAAGAATTGGCATGATCATTGGGAGTGACTCAATAAGCCATTTCAAAACGCCTCAAAGCCATGGGAATGATTCAGAAGCAAGGAAATTGGGTGCCGTACGAATTGAAGTCGAGAGATGTTGAACGGCGTTTGTTTGCTTGTGAACAGCTGATTGAAAGGCAAAGACGAAAGGGATTTCTGCATTGCATTGTGACTGGGGACGAAAAATGGGTTCATTATGGTAATCCCAAGCGCAGAAAATCATGGGGAGTTCT
>NW_012130075.1:5242989-5248259 GCF_000143395.1 Atta cephalotes
TCTCTCGTTATATTGCGGCCGTTTGTCTTTCAATGCTCGGCTCAAACGCATCAATTGCGTTCGATACCAATCGCCTGTGATTGTTTCAGTCGGTTTTAACAGTTCATAATACACTACGCCGAGCTGGTCCCACCAAATACAGAGCTAGACCTTGGACGTCAAAATCACCGTTCTTGAAGCGTTGAAACCACTCACGACACGTTCTTTCACTAATAGCGGCCTCACCATAAGTTGAGAGCATTCGATGAGCCTCAGCCGCAGATTTCTTCATATTGAAGCAAAAAATTAAAACCTCCCGCAAATGACGAGAATTTGGCTCGTAAACTGACATTTTCAATCGAGAATAACTTTATGATGCAGACACAAATCGACTAATGTTTCTATGGGGTTATGTTGACAGATGCCCAAGTTTATTGTATGACGTCTGTGATCTATTTACTTCGATCATCACTTACCGCTAAAGCCATCTATAAGAAAACGGCGAAAGCAAAGTTGTACACCTAATATAAAATGAGTTTTTCTATTGAAAATAACAAAATGATAGAATTTGTGAAGGTCGAGGTCGAGCTAGAGAAGATTTTGGAGGCTCATTTTATACACACAATTTAATGATGATTTCTAATGATTAAAAAGGAATTTTCGCTTCCCATCATGCCATGTATGAAGACGCCGCATGATGGTTTTTATGATCTCACATATTTGAAGAATTGAATACATTTATAGCCGAAGTCGAGATTTTAAATTTTAGATCCATCGTTTCTCTTTCATCCGATCCGACTTGCTAGAATTCGCTCATTATCTTATTGACAAGCCACTAAACGCCCTCTCAGGAGGACAATCTATCATCTGTTCCAGCTAATCGACTGTCTACTTGGCACATCACCAAAATGAGACAGAACTTTTGGACATGCTGGAATTTGGAATACTTGAATGAGTAGCTCTAAAAACGCAATAAATTGGCCAAAGATGGACTAGAACAGACTCGTGCTCATAAAGAGCAAAGGTCTATCATATACTCAACGGGCGCTGGGTAAGATACTGGCCATACATCAAGGCGAAGACGGAGTCTCCTGAGTCGTCATTAAAAGTGGGGAGGTAAAGAGAACGACGAAGCTTCGCTTCCAACGGAGAATTAACCGAATCTCGATATTATTTCGAGATACTTCGACATCGAATATACAATAAGCGTAAATTATAATACATGTATTAGATTTAGTTTTACAAGATATATTGATCAAGATATATCGTTACTCTCTCAACGGGGGGAGGGGGGAGTATGTTACGCATTGAACTCAACGAGTTGCACACGATCACTCATGAAAGCGACCAAAATTGCACATGCACATACACATATACACACTCATACAGCATATATAGGTGTTATGCCACACACTAGACGTACGGAAAATTCGAAATAGCGGAAGGAAGACTTTGGTTCGTTTAATCATCGCGCCATCGATCGTATATCAATCTCCGGCGTTCTTTCATTGCGTCCACGATATATGTTATTGAAACTAGTACGCGCCACGACTCGTTTAATTTCATGGTTGTTATGATCTGAGATTGCCGATCGAAGTTCGAGTTCGGGCATTTTAGACGATCGAGGGAAGTGGAAATCGTGAATTCGACCAGTCAATCAAAAATCGACCACGGTGCCGAATGCTTCGAGTGAGCTCGCGAATTTAGTCTAAGTACGTTACGAATCTAAGTGTGTTATGAAAAGATAGGTCAGGCGATTACACCCAAGCATTGCTAGAGTAGTTCGAGGTGTTTGTCCCAGGTGTAGTTATCGCGTAGCTCAGGGTATTACTCTCAAGGCGTCGAATCCGGGCATCTGCCTCTTAAACGTTCAGAGCATAATTCGTTCGTAAAAAACGTGAATTGAATATTTCTCATAGCGAGATTAAGCAGTACTGGCTTTGATATTGCGAAAGTGTTTCTTTTTATATTCGACACACTGAGGAGGATATTGTAACACTGTATATAAAATTTGTAAATACAGAAACTCGAGTGGTAATGTATTAATAAATACCGCGATTATGCGTGAGTTACATAAACGGTACATGAGAGTGTGTGTTATGAAAAATGGATTGTATCAAAATAGAGACAAATATACGTTTAAAGAACATCTTATCTATTGTGATGTTATTTCGATATTTTGACGCGTCCAAAATTAAAACTATGGTACAACTACGAAAGTGCTTGTGCCGATATACACAACATATCAGATATATAAAATCTGATATAATAATTGGCGCTACATTAATATAATTTTTTTAAAATTGTGATTAAACGTAAATGTGTCGAAAAAAAAAGTTTTATATTTATATTTATATTTATTAAAAGTAAAATTAAAAGAAAGACCCAAGTGGTACTTCATTATGTGATATGTATCTTTTTAGATTCTTATTGAAAGTTTTTTTATTTGAATGTCTCAAAAAATAGTAGTAGTAACTTTAATTCTTCTTAATATTTTCATTCAAAGTCTTCCTGTTCCAATACAAGAAATAATAGCTTTCTTCAAACAACATGTAAAAATTGTCACTCACAAAATTTACTTACACAGTATACTTCACAAGTTACTTGAACGTGTGTAATTGATCTAACAAAATTATTGCACCAAAAAAATGAAATTTAAGTGATACGTACTTTGTACCTATTCGAGATTTTTCTTATTTGTCACACATGATAATAGGTTATCCAATTATATATCTTATCTAACTAAAGTGTTGCAAAGAATTTAAAGAGGTAACAGAACAAAAAAAATTTAATTTAAATAAACAATTTTTTATATAAAAGTACTTGATAGTTCAGATCTTTTATATACCTGATACGTATCGTGCAAATTAAGTATAATTTTTATTTATGGGATTTTAATTTGGTAACAAATATACAAAAATAAGTTTTAGTTTTTTAATTGAGATATATTATCATTTAAATTTTAATTCTTAATCAAGGTTCATATTATATATGATTTGAATTGAGGGAGATAACAATATTATTGGGTTGTTCGGAAAGTTCGTACTGATTAACCTATATAATTTAATAAATATATATTAAAATTTAAATTTTCTGCGTTTCAATTTTCCTTCAACATCGGAACTTTCCGGACAACTCAATATAATTAGCGCCCATTATTAAAATCAGTAATATGATATCAAATGAAATATAATGTGATTATCCATAATGTAACCGAAATTTTTTTTTAATTACATGCCGTAAAATGGTCATAAGAAAATACAATAAGGTAACAAACTTCAGAAACTGCAACACAAAACATATAAAGAAATTCGTACTGACATATGGCCACAATCTCGCTACTAATGAAATAAATATCTTTCGCAATATATACCATGGTTAAAAATCTTCTAAAAACTTAATCTTACAAATCCTACAAATTAGAAACTAACCAATGACAGTCATCAATAGTCATTCCATTCTTCGGAGGAATAGTTATAATTGATCAGTTTCGTAATTATAGATCAAACTCGATTAAGATTATCGTAAACAATACAAAACGCCCAAAATTCACAATGAATTTAATTTGAATTATTTAAAAAAAGGTTGAATGGGTGAATATAAAAAGAAATTACAATGATATTGCAAGTTATACGTGGTACATAATAATGATACTAAAGTAATTCAACCTTAAACCTACCACCGTGTAATCATTTCTCTAATCACAATACACACATTACAAATGTAAAATTTCAACTTTTATTTAAATCTAATTTCTTTCTTTCACAATTTAAGAAACAATTCGCATAATATAGCATTTAGATCCAGTTCCACAACTCATCGTTAACTCTTAATCAAATTTAATTCATTTGTCATCTCTTTTCAATCCTAAAAATGAGAAGTTGGATCTCGATTGAGAGTTAATTGTGATTGTGGAACCGGATCTTAATTGTGACCTTATATAAGAACTTGAATATCTTAACATTATTCAAGATGAATATGTAATACATGAATTTATATCATATGTTTATTCTCTTTTGTGATAATATTGATAAAGATGTTTATGAAAAATGTATATTGCTCTCAATATTATTCGAAATTAATAATATATTATGTGTTATTTATTCTTTTCTGTAATAATATTAATAAAGACGTAAAAGCTATGTATGAAGATGTTTGTAAAAATGGTTGTAAAACTGTGTATTGTAAGAAAACGAAAGGAAATGAATAACAATTGCACAATAACGATATGCTTATCATCATTGCATCAAGTGCAATTATTATTTAATTGTGATCTTATACAAGAGAAGTTATACTTGAATATCTTAACATTGTTCAAGATCAATGCATATTATTTATTCTCTTTTGATTGACGTTTGTAAAAACTATAGAATATTAAATATGTAAGTATATATTTTATATTGTTGCAAAAGAGAATAAATAACACACAATATACATTAATCTTATATAGTAGAATAATGTTGGGATACTTAAGTTCTCACAATTGAATGCTGTATGCGAAATGTTTCCTAAATAGTTTATTTTACTTATAAATATTTTAAATTTTGCTTGCATATATTATTTATTTAGGATACATAAAGATAATAGTTACAATCGATGTGAAAGCGTTATGTATTGTGTCAATTTGATGATTATAAATCACACAAAAGAATAAATAACACATAATGTAGATTAATCTTGAATAATGTTAAAGTACTCAAGTTCTCATATAAGATCACAATAGAGTTCAGTTGCACAATCATTAATTCTCAACCAAAATTTAACTTGTTTCTCATTTCTTTTTCATGTTTAGGATAGAATGCTCTTATGTTCCCTCTTTAAGAATCTATATGGTATTATGTCTTATACTTATTTATGTCTTATACGTTATCATTACATTACGTATCACTTAATTTTCATTATATAATTAATAAAAATTATTTATTTGGAATTTGAATTTCCTTTATTAATTTCGCACAACAGAGTTTCATTTAGGATTCATGATTTGGATTGAGTGAGGCAATAGTTTTTAAAGATTATAATTTAGCGCCCATTATTGATATCAAATCTTTGATATACCTGATACATATCATTCAAATTAAGTAATTTTCTTTTTCAGGATTATTCATTACAAGTAACATCTTCAATAAACAAACGCGTAATGATTAAGAGTTATTTCTCAAAATGACTTTTCCAAGTACAAAATTATTAAGTATACAACTTTGCTTCCGCCGTTTTTTTCCGAAATTCGAGGCTTTATTATAAAAAACTGGTTATACATTTACACTACTTTCTCCCATCTTTCGGATAGC
>NW_012130075.1:5248279-5274297 GCF_000143395.1 Atta cephalotes
GGAACTCCCCATGATTTTCTGCGCTTGGGATTATCATAATGAACCCATTTTTCGTCCCCAGTCATAATGCGATGCAGAAATCCCTTTCGTCTTTGCCTTTCAAGCAGCTGTTCACAAGCAAACAAACGCCGTTCAACATCTCTCGATTTCAATTCGTACCGCACCCAATTTCCTTGCTTCTGAATCATTCCCATGGCTTTGAGGCGTTTTGAAATGGCTTATTGAGTCACTCCCAATGATCGTGCCAATTCTTCTTGATTTTGACACGAGTCTTGCTCAAGTAATGCCTTCAATTCTGCATCTTCGAAAACCTTCTCTCTTCCACCGCTATGCCAGTCTTCGACGTCAAAATCACCGTTCTTGAAGCGTTGAAACCATTCATGACACGTTCTTTCACTAATAGCGGCCTCACCATAAGTATTTGAGAGCATTCGATGAGTCTCAGCCGCAGATTTCTTCATATTGAAGCAAAAAATTAAAACCTCCCGCAAATGACGAGAATTTGGCTCGTAAACTGACATTTTCAATCGAGAATAACTTCCGTATAAATACGAAACATGTAACGAAATAAATATATACGGTCGGAAGTGCTTTACGGCCCACATGATAGCAAGTCGTTCTTTTTCAATGATATTATAATTCTGCTCGACACGCATTAATACATGGCTGGCGTTTGCAACCGAACGATCCTGATTTATCACGATAAGATGCTTCAAATTGGAGCTTCCAATGGAGGACGCATCCGTCGTTACTATAAATTCTTTACTGAAATCCGGATACGCAGCGCAGTTATTAATTTTTAGATTGTCAAGATATTCTGCTACTCACTAGTCCATATAAATTTTTCTAATAAGCTTTGTAAATGATTTTGCTATTTGCGAAATCAGTTATAAATTTTCTATAATAACCAATTAGTCCTATAAATGACTATAAATGTTAAACTGTATCTTTCTTTTAAGTCGGAAAATTCTTCACGACCTCTAATTTGGAAAAGTCCGATGATATTCCATTTTCTGTATAATAATGTATCCTAAATAGTTCATTTCTTTTCTAAGGAATTCGCATTTATCCGGCTGCAGTTTTAAATTGCTTTCGCTAATTTAAGAACGGCGATCAGTCAGTCATTATATTCTCTTAGGCTAGCTCCGTATATTACAATGTCATCTAGATAGTCAAGACATTTAATTCTCTGTAGTCTAATTAACACGGAATTCATAAGACGTTAAAATGTTGTTGGCGTTTTTTAATCTGAATGACATTCTGTTGAACTCGTAGCGTCCATACGCAGTTTTATTTTTGTCTTGCTCCATTTGAATTTGGTGATATCCGGACGGAAAATCTAATGTAAAATATTTTGCGTTATCCAATTGATAATATATCAGTGATGTTGGGGAATGAATCTCTTATAGTGAGATTTTTCATTTTCGGAAGTCTATTACTATTCGAAATTTCGGTTTTCCTGGGGGGAAGTTTCTACTACTACTAATAGAGCATTTCATTGGCTAACGCTCGGTCTGATTATTTTGTCTTTTAACATTTCGTAAATTTGCTTGTGTTACGTCCAAGCTCCGCATGCATGGAGCTAAGAGAGTGAACGCAATAGGAACTGAATTATAGAACCGATTTGGTCGTGTCCAGGCTCCGGACCGCAAGAGAGCTATAAAAGATTGACGGACAAATCGGGAGGCACTTCGCTTCCTGAGGCTCCTAACGAGCCGGAGGTCGAATGGAGGACGAAGTGGAAATCTCAACTCCTGCTCCGCTAAACAGACACATGAACGTATTTTTAATTTAAAAGACCCCAAACTGGGTCAGTATGTTGCGAGGGCGGCATTTTCTTTAACGCCAGATGTTCATTACGTCCCGATCATGGAACTTAATCCAAGCAACTGGGAAAAGGGCGAAATGCAACCGCGGGAGAGCTTACAATGAATACAAGGAAAGGTTTTTCAAATTAACAAACAAGGGTAAAATTTAATAGTAATATAAATTTAATAGTAATATAAAAGAAATTTATAGCAATATATTTTTGTTACATGATTTCTTTGGTTTGTTTTCGTCTTGGTTAGATATGTTTTTATGTGAGTGTGTGAAAGTATCGTGTGGCAGAAGGGAAAAGTTAGGAGAGGATAGCAAAGGAATAAAAAGGGAAGGAGATTTTGGTGAGTGGATCTGAAAGGGCCTAATTTTCTTCGGACGATGATAGTATGGTATTAACGGGCGAACACGAGCGACAGCGACATGGATTGAAATTATAGCGAACTGCAATGTTTTATTTTTTTTTACATAGGAATTCAAAAAGGAAAAAGACAGAAAAAAAGAAAAGAATAAAAATAAAATAAAAATAAATGAATAGTAAAATAATGAAGTGAATTACTGAAAAAAAGCAAAGGCGACCAGAGAATATACTGACTTATTACTGAGACGCTTATCGATGGGAGTCCTCCAGGATGTGCGAGGTTGGTAATGTTTCTTCAACATTGACTCTAAATCTTTAAGTCTTGCTTAAACCGACCAAGTATGCAAGATGGAATTTCTCTCGCATTGTTTTTAAATTCTGAATTTTAAAGTGTTGGCCGGTTAAGAAAATAAGAACTTTAGACCGCTACGTCCGTCCCCAAAAAAAAATTATTGTAGGAAAAAAAAGGCGCTGAATCTCGCGGAACCGGAGTTTTTATAGTAATCTGCACTGATTAGTGGATAGGAATTCGTTAATTAGGTGATGAAGACCTATTCTTGCTTTCTAATTGGTCAAGGATGGAAAAGGACATTGAATCTGTAGTGTGTGGAAATATTATCCTTAATTTTATGATCTTAAAATTTAGAAAAGCGCACGTGCAGTAGGTCGAGGAAGCGCACATTTAGCGTTCGGCACGAGACCACTCAGTGGCTCAGAAGCTATCCCTAAACATCGCGTGTCACTTTTTAGATTTTATGATCATGGACTTATGAGAATCGTCCGCAACTTGATCGTTAAAAAGTATCTTACGGCGCCGGTCTTACGCTTCCAATAACATATTTATTATTATTTTAGCGGCAGTGTTCGAGAGACAGATTCGATGTTCTTTTGGTCCGCTCATACACATGCATCGATTTTTAGTTTATCTCAGAACATTTACGAGGAGATACTGGATTCTTCGTTTTAGTTTTAATGTGAGAAAAGAAAATTTTTAGTTTTACTCTACTCTAAGTTATAATGCTCAACTTATTCGTTATTCGCAGCTGTCTCTTTATTTTAACGAATTCCAGATCTCCATGAAAGAAAAGTCGTGGGAGTCCGCTGGACGTAACATTTGTTTACTTCTGCTTTATGTTTTTCCGGTAAAGAATGTTCCTCGGAAAAGGAGAGAGAGTGTACTAACTTTAAGGGCATTTTGTATTGAATTGTACTGACTACATGCGCCATCTGTATTCGTATTAATCACGAATTGACGAGATATTCAAATTGTCCTAACAGCGATTACTTGATAGTTTATATTAATATGCATTATAATTTATTATATAATAAATTAAATAGACAATAAAAATACAATTTTTCTAAATGTTTATTATAAATTTATATTTTTAAATGCACTTTTTACAAGTTTTTATTTTATTGATATGTAATAGAATTTTATATCAACTTTGTTATTATTTAAAGAAATTGTTAAAATTTAAAAAAAAACTTAATTATTTGAAACGGTAAAACACCATTTTATCTCAATCAATGTAATATAAACATACATTTGCTTTTTGCAATACAATTTCTTGTTAGTCTTTGAACAGGTACTTATGTTATTTTGTGTTAACACAATTTGGCAGTAATCTTAAAATAAAATATTAAAATATTAATTCATAACATAATGTGATGTCAAACTTAAAATAAACAAATTTTCACCGCATGGTGAAGTCAACATTATATTAAGATAAAATAAAAATAATATTTTATTTAATATAATATATATTTATATTTAATTTATATATATTTATATTTAAAATAATATATATTTATATTTTTATAACTGGTCACAATTATTATCATATTCAAGTAAAACGCATAATATTGGATTGTCCGGAAAGTTCATGCCGATGTTGAAGGAAAATTGAAACGCAGAAAATTTTAATTTAATAACTGTATACTAAAATTTAAATTTTAGTCGGCACGAACTTTCCGGACAATCCAATATTTCGATTTCTTGCTGGAACACATTATCTATAGCTTTGATAATTTTTTTTAAAGAAAATGTTTATAATCAATTATTTTATATTTTAACACTTCTTTAATTACCAAATTTGACGCAATTATTAAAATATTTAATGTATTTCGCAATTTATTCTTGATTAAATTTAATTGTGAATATGTCCTCTCTGCAGTAGCAGATGAATGTGATTAAGATTAAGACGTACTTTACAAATGCCATTAAATGCTATGTTCAAACATGTTGGTTTCCCATCATTTATATTTTTAGTTTTATCTACCACGTGCCAAAATTGCATGAGATTGTAGTTTTGATACGTATCCAATGGAAATTCATGATATAAATTTTGCTACTCAATGTTAATTCAATGTCATTTCAATGTCAATGTTTAATGATGGGTACAAGTTTGCAAACTCTGCAATTGACATAATGTACTTAAAGCATTTTGAACAATAAAATTAGCTGCAAATATTAGATGAAGACTATTAAAATCAAATCATTGTTTATTAAATTTAATTTGTTTACAAAGTTCTATGTAAAAAGACAAAACTTTCGATTTAAAATCATGAACTTCTTTTTTTTTTTCGAGTTTAGTTTCTGAGTTTTTTAGGAAAGCATCAACTTTTAGTACCACAATACACTTTTTCGACTTATAATTATCTGGATTCTAAAGAAAAAAGCTATATTTTTACTTTTTAAAACGTTTTTAATAAATTTAATAAATTTTAATATCTTAAAATAATTTTATATTGGGTCGTCCGAAAAGTTCGTGCCGATGTTGAAAATTGAAACGCAGAAAATTTTAATTTAATAAATGTATACTAAAATTTAAATTTTAGTCGGCACGAACTTTCCGGACGACCCAATATAAATTTGTTACTCTTTCAAATAAATATGGTAACTGAGAGTTTTCATTTTGAAATTCTAAATTGACTTTTGTTACTAATTTCAGTACGTATGATAGAAAAAGAAAATAAATCTTGAATGCATCGTTGTTCAGATCATTTAAAATATTTCTTGTTGTAGGCTATCTTCTTTTACTGCCTTTTCGAAAAATATCCTTAAAGAATCCCAATGCTGCAGAATATTATCAATGACAGTCTGTATATTAAAAATAGATAAATGTACAATATTATGTATTATGTTATAACATCAATTACAGAAAAGTACTAATTATTATTTTATTTAGAATTTAAATTTAAATTTAACTTATAGTATGAAAAAAGATACAAATAAATTTGTATTATATTAATACATGTTGTATTATATTAATACAGTTATTAACAATTAAAATTTCTGTTTTTTTTTTACAATTGCATACCATTAACTTTTTTTATATTATTTTTTATTTTATTAGTAAAATAATTTGAATTACATTGTGTTCAATTTGTTGATATTTATTATTACTTACACGAAGCGACAACCACCTTGTCTGGCTTAATCGAAGCATTTTATGTGGCTTTTCATTTTTGAATATTTGGTATTCTTAGAGATTTTCCTGACGATAACTGCTATTTTAAAATATGAGTAAATGTCTCGTGCAAATTGTTCTATTATATTTAGTAATTTTGCACATGCTTTAGAAGCACATAAATGTGTCGAATGGCAAACATAGTCTTGTACGATTAAATCTGGCGCAATACGTTAAGCTTAGTTTGTAAAACCTCCTATATCTCTCATCATAACAGAACAATTGTCGGCACCAAAGCCTGCCAAATTAATGTACAGAATATTATTTTTATCGAGGAAATTTTTTATTATCTGAAACTTTGCTTTGCAGTTTTTTACTTCTATTAAATCTAAAAATTTGTCTTGAACGCCATTTTCATTCCAGAATTGGGCAATTTAAATCTTTTTTTGTGGAAATATCAGTAATCTCATCTGCAATTAATGAGAAACTTCCTGGTTTGTAATTTGGATATTAATGTTTCATATGGAGCAATTTTCGTTATTGTTAAAATTGTTGCCTTTTTCCGTTTTATTTTTAATTTCTCTGCAATTTTTGAATTTGAAAAGATATATTGACAGACTTGCGATAACGAATCAATTATTTGGAAAGACAAATTTCTTTTGCATATGTAGAGAACGTTTTGCTTCTGCCTCATTAACTAAATGAATAACTTTGAATATCTTATTAGAGTTGGACAGTGTTTTCTTAATTGTTGTTGTGTTGGCAATTGACATGACATTTTTTCTGTATTGATTATTGAGACTATGCTTACGTATGTGAAAAGCATTTCTTTTAATTGCTATATTACACATTGCACATAATCTGACTATTTCTTTCATCAAGCCATTGATAAGCGATTCCATTAGACCGGAATTTTTGTTTATAAACCGGTCTCTTGGTTTTGACATTTGCAACTTGCTTCTCGATTTTTACATTTTTACCTGTGTTCGTATTTAAATCAATTGATTCTAATATTTCCAAATTACATTCAATAAAAACATTCAGGTTATGTGAATCTTATAAAGTCTCCTTCAAGATCATTATTTGAAGTTGGAGATATGATGAACATTGCATCTTCATACTTTGATGTATTTGGGATTATTAGAGCTTATTTTCTTTTGTATTCTTCTTAATAAGAAATCTAAACAAATGATTTGTGATATTAATGTTACTTTCTTTCACATAAAATAAATAACATTAACTTGCATTTATAGATCAAATATTTATTACAAAAAGTTTTATGATTCAATTTTGTGTATCTATAAACTTTACATTCGTAATAAAAATCATCAAAAAATTAGTTCATGATAAAACATTAATCATTGACAGAATATTAGTCAACAACAAAACGATTAGTTAAATAAGTTAAATGTTACAATTTCTAACAATTTTATATATGTATAAAAGTATATATGTATAATATAAAAGTATATACAATAGTAAATGCCTTGATAGCAAAATGTTAACAATTTGGAACCAAATTGGCAGCAAACTTTATCCGATTTTGACTATAAAACCATAGCTATCTATATCCGCATTTGGCTATGGATTTGTCGATAAAACCTGTTGATAGGCTATGTCAACAGATTGGTGATAAAAAGCAGATTCTGTTCGAATCAGGTTCTGCTTTCAATCTACTCTTAATCTGCCGTCAAGTTATGCAAGACTTTGCTTGGTTTCTACTATCAATCTGCTGACATAGCATATCTAGCAGGCTTTGGTATTTCTGGCAGCAATTGACAATGTCAGATAACACAAATTCTGTATATAATTTGATGCCTTTCTGTAATCAAAAATTGATAACAGGTTCTGTTCTAAATCTGTCTCCGTAGACTTTGTTATTAGGGTGTTAAATGCTTCACATAATCAATAAAGTATAAATTTACAATATTTACTTGTCCATCTTTTTTTATTCAATTTAATTTCCTCACAATTTTTTGATTGAAACATTTAAAATTGAGAATTTGAAAAAATATAATATAAAGTTTTAATCCATATCCAAATTGCAATATCTAGATTTTAGATTCATGGCAGAGCAGAACTACAGAAACTCACAAAGTAGAAATCGTTAACAATTAGACAATTATATCATTTCAATTTGATTTACATTCACCTGTTCACTGTAGTGTAATATTGTAATAAGTAGTGTAATATTGTAATAATACACTGTAGTGTAATATTGTAAATATTGTAATGATTTTACACTATTTTGACAGAAAAGCATTACAATCTCACAATCACAACAATCATGGGCAGTGGGTACTGTGTGGCCATGAGAAAAGCCTTAAATACAATGCGAAGGAATAGCGATAGCGATAGAAATAACACGATTTCAACCTATTAGAAACTAACTTGCACGATAGTTTCGCTTCGCGATTTTAATTTAATTCGCATATATAGCTGAAGCTTAAATTGCGCCAATCGTGTTTTGTAATTTGAGATAATCTTGTGTTTTCCGAATGAAATCCATTCCTAAGATTCCATTGTATTCCATGAGTACGTCGTTTCGAACTATATATATTGATGCTTGATTTTTCTGTCGTAGAACTTTATTGTAAGAATTGCCTTTCCGATTGTAGACATTGCATGCTCTGTGACCTATGAGTTTGACCTTTCCGTCAGTGATTTCGATATTGCCTTTTAGCGTTTTTAATTTAATTAAAGAGATCATTGCTCCGATATCAAACAAGAAGCTTATTTTGTTTCAGCTTTCTGTACAGATAACGTAATTCGTTTTATCAGAAATAAATAAAATATTCTGAAAATTTTTTCTAATATTCTTAGACTTAATAAAATACTATAAATAACATTAAAATGTTATTCGTTTAAGTTAAGTTTATTTTGTTTAAATATAAATTTTATTTAAATATCGTTATATATTATATATAGTCAACATTATGAATCCAGTAATCGCGCATGATATCATTATTAGCTATTTCGGCAGATAGTTAACAGCAATAAGAATATAAGATGCGTCGTTTTGAATTTAATTTTGTCATTATTATTAAAAAAACAAGAGAAGAGTGTGATAGTGATTTTGTGAAGGCGCAATCAAATAATTTTCCTAAAGTTTCAACGGGAATAATTACTGATTATTTTATAAATAATGAACGCTACAATGTAGCCCAATCAAGTGGAGCTAAAATAAAAAGGTAAAATAATTAATGTTTGTTAATAATGTTCAAATATGAGATCAGTATAATAATAATTTGCCTAAATTTATTTAATAATAATAATTGTATGTACATTCTTTCAATCAAAATGCACAGAATGTAACCTTTGAAACCTAACTTACGAAAATTATTAGTAGCTCTTGTTTTTTATTGTAGATTTGAATGAGTGAATTATGGTGACTCTGCAGTAAGCAAATTATGTACAGCTCAAAAGAGATGGGAATATTTGTACAAGGAAATGTTTGTCCCGAATATCGAGTAAATAGTAAAGCTTACATTGTAAAAATGCTAGTGGATGAAGACGATGAAAAAGTAATAGAAGTTAAATGTCAAGAGTGCGCTGCTTCAGAAGATGTATAGATTCTTATGTAAAGATGTACAAAATATAAATGTACTTAAATTTATAATATATATTTTTATTCATTATTTTATTCAAATTCTGTTTTACAAGCAGTTGTAAGCATGCCATCGCTTTTCTTATGTGAATACATCGCAGAAGAATCAGAACCAACAGCAAACTGTATGTTACTGAAAAAAACCTCAATTAGCTTAAATCTCAGATAATGAAGAAATAGAATAAAAAGCGAAAGATATGGTGAAAGTGAAGTACTCGACAGATAATAAAAGTAATTATGATTCATGATTTTTATAAATCATTGTTAGTAGAATTCCAGACAATTTGATTGTCCAGACATTGCATCAATCTAAAAATCAGACATCCACTATCGCTGCATGAAATGTTGATAACATTTTATACTTCTGATAATTTTACACCCGATGCAGATACAATAGTTTTTTAATGTTTGCTTCTAGTATCATGACTTTAGATCTATATGATAAAGTTGTTGTAGACACGAACAATCAAAGTGAATGTAAACTTTGGAATGAGTTAAGATATGATAAACTCACCGATTCTCAATTTCACGAAATGCACACTGCGGCGTATTCAGTGATAGTCTTGTTAATCAAGTAATAGACAGTACAAAAATAATGGATACAAAATCAATGAAGAGGGAGGAATTTAGAAAAAAAAGTAATAAAAGTTTTAGAAGAAAAAAATAAACTAAGCCTTGGTTCTTGCGGCTTATTATTAAATCCAAAATTTATTGGAGCCTCTAGGCTGCCGTAGGAAAACATTTTGTAGTGGAGATAAAATGCCCAATTAAAAATTGAACGTGCCTATACTTTATATTATACAATATATTATACAACATATTATATTATATATTATATTATACAATATATTATACAATATATTATATTATACACATTATATTATACAATACATTACTTTCGATATGAAATTAGGAAATAAGTGTTTCGCACTTATTTCAACAAATTCAATTGCAAATGTTTTTAAGAAATGTTCAAAAAGGATTATTTTGTATGGCAAAACACGAATTGAATTGAATCACCGCATGAAATCATAATCGTATGGATAGATTACGATGAAGTTTATGTTAAAAATTTAATACAAAAAGCTATGATCTTTTGGAAAAGCAATATCTTTTCATTACTTCTAAAAACTGTACAGAGTTAGTTATATAAAAACATTGCACAAATAACATGTGTTATCTAATATGCGATATTATCACATATTATCTAATATGCGATGGTGAATATCCGAATGAGATTTGAATATAAATTCCCTTATCCTTCTGATGACTCTTTCTATATGTATGAAGATTTGCAATTTTTTTAGTTTCTAAAACTTCAGCTTTTGAAAATTTTTTGTCGCTCGATACACTAGGTGGACGTATTAATATACATTTTTTCTTTTACAACATATGATCGATGCTTGAATCCTCGCCATAACAGCACAATCATCCGGAAGCTTCTGTTGCATATATATATTTATAAATTTTGTAAGAGAAAATAATTATAAATTACATTGTTAATAGAATTATTGTTTTTCATTATTTATTACTTATAATTTTATTCTGTTAATCACTGTTTAATAATAAGTTCTTGAAGATTTATCAACGCTACTGTTATTCATCATTATTATCTGATATCAATATTATCTGATATGCGATGGTGAATATCCGAATGAGATTTGAATATAAATTCCCTTATCCTTCTGATGACTCTTTCTATATGTATGAAGATTTGCAATTTTTTTAGTTTCTAAAACTTCAGCTTTTGAAAATTTTTTGTCGCTCGATACACTAGGTGGACGTATTAATATACATTTTTTCTTTTACAACATATGATCGATGCTTGAATCCTCGCCATAACAGCACAATCATCCGGAAGCTTCTGTAAATATTGGCTTTTTTCCACTATTGCAGCGATTATTCTTCCATCCGATATAAAACTTTCCGATATAAAATTTATATGGCCATCGGGTGTTGCAAAATATTAAATATTTTAAGGTATTTAAGTGCATTTTTTATA
Organism: Atta cephalotes; assembly: GCF_000143395.1. Classification (NCBI taxonomy): domain Eukaryota; kingdom Metazoa; phylum Arthropoda; class Insecta; order Hymenoptera; family Formicidae; genus Atta; species Atta cephalotes. Next base: position 5,259,478 of record NW_012130075.1, read on the forward strand.
TTCTGACTAATAACACTTTGATGTCGAGTTGGTTTCTGAATTGTAATTTCAAGACAATCTATTATCGATTGCACATTATAATATTTGTATTTCACAAAATTCTCTTGGCAAATTCTTTCAAATTGATGTAGTAGGCCAGATTATTAATTTTTTTAAATGAAGAGCTAACACCGGTAAAGTCTGGCGAAATATGACATTGGTATTAGTTGCCCTGAATCCAAAACTGTCACCTAAACGAGAAAACATGTCGCTTAACTTTATCCTCGATAAAGTTAAACAGATATTGCAAATGGAAATATTTTTTTTAATTAACAGATCTATAATGAAAAATTCATTAGCTGGAATTCCGATGTACATTTTTGGTTTTTTTTTTATTCAAGAGCAAATATCTTTCTAATACTTCTGTCAAAGAATATTTTTTCTGCAACATCTCATCACTTATTTCTTCAGTAAAAATTCCTCACACGCCTCGAATATTGTCGAGGGATGTTTTTGTGATTGTCGAATTTGACGTACTAGCAATTAGCTGATTTTCCTTGTTACCGTGGAACACTGTGCATCTACAATACCATGGATGGTCTGCAAATCAATTCCTTTACGTTTTAACTTTGTTGGTTTGAATTCATCTGTGACGTTGATTAATTTTATCTGTTTGTACTTTTTTATTTTTCAATACAGATGTTACTGGTAGTTGAATTCCTTCAACTCCTGAAGATTTAGATTCTAACTCCAAATTATGAGGCTCTGTAATAATTTTCTCAACTTCGGCTTCGTCTGTGACTTTGTCTGTATCTTCGACTGTGAGTCCAGCTTCACAGTTATATCTATAGATTGCTTCCTAATTTTTGGAAGAGCTTCTTTTCTTAAGCGAACATTAGCACTTGGATCAAATAAAATCCGAGTGCAGTTTTCCAAATCCTCCTGCAACTGTATAAAATTGTTCATGTATAACTAGAATAACACGAATTTAAGTACATTTAGAAAAATATTATGAATATATATATATTGTGAATTCGCAATATATGTTGTAGATTTACGGAATTTACATGCAATAATTGTATTGTGAAATTACTTTTATTAATGAACACTTCTAACAGTGCGTGCGTGCGTGCGTGCGCGCGCGCGCGCGCGCGTGTGTGTGTGTGTGTGTGTGTGTATATAAAATGCATGCAGTAAATGAAAAAAAACAATAACTTACATTAAAATGATCTTCACAGTATAAGCTGATCGTTGTGAATATTCTTGCCCTCTTATAATTTCTATCCACTGTTTTCTCACTTCGTCTTTTGGCACCGATACGAAAATCTTTGTAGGTGCATTAATCGACGTATTTCCACATTCCCGAAAAAAACAAGATTTATAACGCTTCTTTCCATCTTTTTTCATTTAACATCTGTGTTGTAAATTTGAACAGTACGGCTGACAGTAGTTTTAAGTTTAAACACGACGTAAATAAACAAATATGATATAGTGGATGCGGCGATAGGATTAGTTAACTACCGATGGCTAATAATAACGACATTTTCGCGTGAAAAAGTCCGACTCAAATGCGACAATTTTTATTTCATTATTAAAATAATATGCATGACATACTTTTTTATATATTTTTTTAAAAATACATATGGCTTAAATTATTATTTAAAACAATAAAAAAAATACTGTTGAACCCAATTAAGTCCAGCCCAATATTCCATATGGCACGTCGAACGTGTGTCACTCGATAATCTCTTGCAGTGTGCGTTTTTTTCAAGCTCGTCTCGATCATCTTCTTCACTGCTTTGCTATCCAAATTTTTTATCGCCTTGTATTTATTTCGATGGTTCTCATTATTTTTCTGATAATGTTTTTTATTGGTTTCGCATCATAGTTTATTCTCGTTTTTAGGTCGTCTATTTAATGACCAAACATTCTTTGCGCGTATGTCCAACTTTCTTACAGTAATTGCAATATTTATCTATTTACCGGTAGTTGTCCTTCGGCTCGCAGTAAAAAGAATCTGTTAGCATATCGGCTAGTTCTGCAATCGCGTCCCAGAAGGCCTTTTTTACAGCATTTTTAGCAGATGATACTCGCATCTTAGTTTGGACGTTGAAGATTATTGTTATCGAATTTATTTCGATTATTACATAGTTGTTCTAGATTCCTTGACTTTTTCTTCAGCGCTCGCGCCCGTGATCGCTTCCTGTAGATTCGTATAGCGTTGTGCACGTACTAACAATTTTATTCCTTCATTTAGACAGATTTGAAAATTATATAAGACTTATTCCTTTATATTTTCTAAAATAGCTTATTGCTGTCTTGGAGAGTGATCTTTCCCCTCTTTCATGGACTCATATAATTCCATTGGGAGATTCTCGACTCGAGGTCCGAAATTTTGCGTGCTTTCCGACGACTTTTGTTTGAATGAATTGAACTCTAATTGCAAATGAATGGTACTTTTGTTGCTTAAATATTCGCTTTCTAGTTCTCGTTAATTGCTCATAATTAATTATTTCGCATGTATGGAAGTTCATTATGACCTTTCCCTTGAATTTGATGCATAGAATGGCTTGTAACAAAGTTGTCTCATCGTTTGGGTATGTATTCTTCATCATGGATGTATTAGCGTTTAGAAATTCTCGCACGTGATTTCTTGAAGATCCATCAATCTCTGGAATCATGTTCTGCGCTTCTTTTATCGAAAACTCATAGAAGAGTCAGATTAATGCTTAACATCCCGCGTTGTTCATCCGTACGTTAAATCTAATGCTGCTTTGTAAGAAGAGAGTGCAGTTTTGTAGACTTTGTCTATTTCTATTTTGTTGTGCGACCTGCACGCATAGCCTGTTCTCATATTCTCTTAATAATTTCTGCATAGCCGTGTTTTCTTCGGTTAGAGGTCCTATAGTTTCTCGTCTAGTGCCTATCTCTCGATTGTCTCTTGCTCTTTGTATTCTGGTGTCAATTTCTTCTGATATAGCGCCCAATATATGTGCGTTTATTGGAGAATTTTCTATTTGATTCAAGAAGACTATAATCGTTTATGTCAAATGCGAAAGTTGTCACGTTTGTTGGTATTGTCGGTTGAAAATCGTTGTCTGAATAGTCTAATGCCCTACGTTCGTAATTATTTTATATTAATGCATTTTTCGCTATTCATAATGACGGTGGTTTGCTAAATTGTAGCTCGCGTTTTCTAGTATTTATTTGCGGTAGTGTTTCTATTTTCGTTCATTCGCTTTTTCACGGAGTATTGAATTATTTTAATATTTCTTACGCGATTTTATTACACGCGGTTTTGAATTGACTTATTTGTTTTTATAATTTTTCGCACATATAAATAATTCATTTATGCTTGTTATTCGCTCGCTAATATAGTACAATTTTTTCTGACTTACATTACGATGAGTACGTGTAATTGCATGTTGTCAGCGTTTCGATGGCTGCGGGCTGCGTCCGTGAGCGATGCGGCGTCATGTTTGTGATGTCCGTTGATGCCTCATAGTCTTGTTGATAAGTGATGCGACATTGTGTTGCGGCCATGGCTCGTGACATCGGCGTAATGTCGTTCTGGCAAGGCGGCGATGTGTTCCTTTACGTTCTTCTGCTCGGCTGCTCCGATTCGAATATTAACGGGACGATGACACTTGCTGTGCTTTATCAGTTAGCTATTTTCGCGCTGGCTATATGACGTTCTTCTTTTGCGGTTGTCATCCGTTTGTCTGATTTTTTTTAGGGCTTGAGAGACAATTTGTAGCGTTTGTTTTTTTCTTGTATATTGTTTATTTTAGTTTATTATTGTATATTATTTATTCTTGCATATATTTATTATTTGCGTATTTTTTATTGCTTATTTTTGCGTACTTATCTTACGTAAATATTATTGCTTCTTCTACGTAGCATACGTAATTTCAGTGTTAGTTATTTAATGTAAGTTTACTCTTCTGTTGGTCCTTAGTGCCTGGATTAGTATGCCCGATGAATACAAAAATTTGTAATTGAACTCCAAATCGTATTTATTCAAAATTTTCACATAAAAAAATGTAATCATATAATTGTATCATTCAAAATTTTGAGTTTTCAAAAAATATTTATTCACAAAAAACTATGAATATTTAATGAATATTCATATTCATTCAAATAAAATATAAACTGAAAAAAGCTTCAATAAACAATCTTTACTCTCTTAACTATAACCGGTACTTTGATGACTTCAAATAAAAAAAATGAATTTTATTTATTTTTATTATTGTAATATTTAGATTTCATAAAGGAAACTTAGAAATTTTGAAAAATATTTTAGAAAAATATACATTTTTTAATTTATAAATCTGTTTGATAGAGCGCGATACAATTTCGATATAATTCCGATTATATGACAGTAATATTATAAATATTTTATAGGATATTTTGCACGACATTCATTATGGTCTGTAAACATTAAATTCCGAATATATTATTTATTCTCAATAAAAATATCTTTGTTTAATCTATAGGTTAAACAAGGACACCCATTGTATAAATCGCGAACTAACGCACGGTATAATCACATAGTCTTTATTTTTATAGATTTCTGTTTTCTCTTGTAGGCTTGCAAGCTATGTGCAGATAATAATGAAGCAGAATAAAAGTGAATACGAAATGAAAATATTCGTAATCATATTAAAAAAATATTCATTCAAATGGAATGAAAAAATATTTATTCGTTTCTTAACAAATAAAAAAGAAATGTATTCGAATCAGTATTTTCATTCATTTTTTTTCATTTATTCGAATATTAGGTGTATTCATTGGACATACTAGCGTGGATCCTTATGGAATAGTTCAGTATATCTGGTGTCTCAGTAATCTTATTTGTCAATTGGTTTCCTTCAGGGCTTTTCCTCCTTTATGGTCCTTTGTCAGCCAAATTTTTCTGGTTATTTATCCGTCGATCGTCGTATAAGTGGGTCGCTCAACTCTAAAATATGTATTTCAGTATTCGATTGCCAATTCGCGTTCCCACCAGCGCGGATATCTGATTCTCCTAACAGATATCTTTTGTAAGGTGTTGAATCGTTTATTACTTTTAAAGAACTTTCTTGGATTTCCAAATTTTATAAGATATTTAAATCTTCGATCTTCTAGAGAAGGATGTGAAATAAAAGTTTGTAGATTTCTGAATGTACTCTGAATGTCAGGCACGGCAGCATTCTACCGTGGGCCTAACTGCTTCTCAAATATGCGCTAAATAAAAGACCTAAGTTTCCGTGTTCTCCTCCCGTGTTTGTAGATTCTCCCGGAACCTATTATAATAAAACAATATTCAAATAATCTGTATTATGGAATGTTAAATCGAACAAGATGTATAGAAATTGTAGATAAAGTTCAAATTGTTCTTAATCTATTGGTTCATTAATAGGACGGATAGATAAGCTAACTTGCAGTTCGGTTAAACTAATCTTAATTATCGTTCAATAAGTTTATACCCAAAAGAAAATTAATTTCATAAGGGTCAGAAATGTAATATAATATTGAAAGCTCTTCTATATTTTTTCCCTAAATTGAAGAAAATCGTCGCGGCAAGGGTATAGATCTCAAATTCTTGACTATATAGTTGATTATTTGTTCTTGCGCGGGGATTAAGGGGCGAGAACGTAGCTATGATCACAGCCACCGCAATCGTTGAGGAATCTCTGAGACTTGAGAGGGTAGAAGTCTCTTCAAGTCTTTATTTCTTTTATTACTCATCTAGATTTCTTCTATTTTCTTTTTTTTGAAATTTGAGAGTTCGGAAAGGAAAATAATCATAGGTTAATTCTTACCTGATACTTCTGTCTCTCATCTGGCAGAGCTCACTCATGGTGGAGTTTCTCCAATGAATCTACTGCTATACCAATTAAAATGGCATGTCGTTATTACTTATGATTCAATTTATGTTGGCAAGAAATGTTGGCGAGATTATCCAAGATATCTGATAATTCAATATCGATAATAGCATTATCCTGGCTTGTGGTAAGTGGGGATTTAAAACTTCTATTAATTGTTCATCAAATTCTATACTAAATTCTGATTTATTATTTGATAAATCGTTTGTAACTACGTCTTCGTTATCGTTATCGACTTTAAGGTCTTCATAATTCGATGGAAGATATGATGTATTAAAGTAAATTTTTTTAGTGAACTGGTGATGGCGTATTCTCTTAATCTTCAATTGAATTTTAATTGAAATTGTCTCTCTTAAGCTTGGCTCTCATATGAGGTATCCACAATTTTTAATTAAGTAAGATGAAGTATCTTTATTAGTCATTCTTATAATTCCTTTTTTTTAATTTATTAATCCTTTATTTCATTGAATTTTATTGATTATTTCAATTAAGAGTGATAAATTTTTTATATTGGCTGAATTAGTAGGATAATGTGAGTCTCGTTTGAGCTGTTATTTTTGTTATTCTGCAATGCTCTGCTTATGCGAGCTAGATTTAATCTATCTTTCTGATTAGTACAACTCAAAATTATATGATGCATCGAATAACAACTCTATTCTAGGTCACCTTATGGCCTGTGGGACTCATTTCTGAATAGCATATCTAGCGGGAACGAACTCTTGGGACGCCAGGAAGCGTTTCTCATGACTATTCTGTGTTTAGATCTCTAGCGTTAGTCACTAGAAGCTAATCTCTTGAACACTAAAGACAGAGAGTATGACAATTATGTTCTTAGGTTAGCAACTACAAAGTTATCACTTTCCTATTGTTAATTGTCTTCAACTCTGGATAATAGATTCAAATGTTGGTATTGGACAGGAATAATTAATATTAATTTCAATTATTACTATCAATCTCAATCACCAGCTATTATCAATTCTCAAATAATTTCAAATAATTCTTTACGATTATTAATTTCTAATTAATTCACAATAACTTTCAGATATCTGGATTAATTTACATTAATTCGCAATAAATCTCAATTATTAATTAATTCTTTTAATAAATTCATAATAATTCTTAAATTCTCTAAGTCATTAATTCTCGAAAAGATTTCAATAATCATGAATTCCCAATAAAAAAATCTTAAGTATCAATAATTATTGTAATTCACAATCGTTCTCAATTTACAATTAACTTTCATTAATTTTCAATAATTCTCAATATTTTTATTGATTGTTAATTCTCACTTAATTAGCGATAATTCTCAAATAATTCTCAATTCTCAATTAATTCGCAATAATTTTCAACTATTATAAATTATTAACTATTATTAATTCATAACTATAATAATTCACAATTAATAATTCACTATTAATAATTCACACAAAATAGAAAGTTTGATTATTTTGGCAACGGGATGAGATATCGACATGGGATTTTTATGTACATCAGGGGATCGAACTACGTCATTTTATGAGGGGTGACTTACTATTTGTGAGTGGCTAGGATTTACGAGTTGAAGTCTTGTAGGCGTGTTCTATAGAACCTTATCTAATGATATATCGAGAAATCTTTTTGAAAGTCAAATGAAGGTCATGCAATTTTGTCAGTTTTATGTCTAATTAACTTTCAATAAATGAGTTCTAAAAGAATTTTCCTTATATTTGCATTTTTTACTTAATGTCGAATTTTGATATATAGAAGATAAACAAGAAATAATTATCCAGCTATACTTGCTAAGCTGTTAGGATAAGTAATCCACCAGAAAAAGAATATATTGGTAAAGTAGATTTCTACTTTATCAACTGCTGATATAACAGTGATCTTTGATTTTATTGATGATAACTATTTTTGATACTCTTTGGATGATAACTCTACTGTCAATATGTCGGTATCTCTGTTGGTTAATGAGATATCATAAATTTTCCTATAACGCATAAAGATAGATTAATCTCTTATGTTCGAAATTATAGTGGGTCGCATCCTTTACAGAGATACTATTCGACGCGAAGCTTAAGAATGAGAGAGTTTATACATTAAGCAGCTGAAGAAAATATCTATACTCAAGCATCTTAACCAAAAAGTTTATACATTAAGCAGCATAAAAAAAAAGTTTATACGTTAAGCAGCCTAAGTATCAACTCTCTTGATTTGAATATTTCTAAGAAAAAATATTCATATGGAGATCGTTTTAAATCAAATTGTTTGTCTGTTAAATCGGAAAATAAACGGAAAAATTTACGGGACGTAACACGTGCGATTCACACAGATGTTCGCCTGTGTGCGTATACCTGTGAGATTGAGTTTAACCATCCTTCCATACTCTCTCCATACCTTCTCCCTCATTATCTCCTTGATTAAATTTTCAAGGGTTTGGACGTAATAGACCTATGAATTTTTGGAGGCTTGTCCGAGATACAAGTGTGAACTTAGGAGACTGGAATGAATACAAGAAATTCTAGCGATAAATCTGAAAGACGGTAAATCTAGAAAAACTTTATAAAACTGCTATAGAAAATCTGAATTAGTTAAAGGCGAGTACACAAAACATACCTCTATTCCTCTCAAATCCTCCGAATTTAAACGGCGGGATTCTTTTTGAATGAATCAGAAATTTCAGATAATTCTAAAACTCTTATGTTTGACAGCCGACTCAGAAGACATAATCATTCAACCCGCGCGTGAATTCGATAATATTAAGTCTGAGAGTCTAAACGTAAAACAGTTGTTGCCATCCTTAAATCGAGGGGATCGACGAAACAATGACGCATCAAAATTTATTCGCTATCTTAAAATAGCTGTCGAAGCCGTATCCTTTTTTGATGGCAAAAACATTCCTTTAAATTACTTTATCGAGGGATGTGAGAAAGCAAAATCTATGTTACCGGAAGCTGAATCGCAATTTACAAAAATCATAAGAACGAGAATTATGAGTGAAGCAGTCGTATTATATAAGACTTTAGGACTTGTGCAGTACAATTAATATTTAAAACAAGTTTATGGAGTTTCAAAAAATATATACCAGCTGCAAGACGAGTTGGGTCATACTTATCAAAAGAATGAGGAGGACGTAATCATATACGCGAATCAAGTAAAGATTTTAGGAAAACAAATAATGGAAGCGCATAAAATTTCGGGAAATGCCTTTTCCAATCAAAGTATTAAATCATTTTTAGAAAAAGACATGTGTAAGCGTTTTATTAGAGGATGTGTAAGTGTTTTATTAGAAGTAAATGTTTTATTAAAATCAGAAATTGAAAGAATAACAAGAAATTTAAGAAACGTTCAAGAAACGATTATAAATAGAAAGAGAATTCCATTCGATAATAGATTTACAAAAGAAAATACATCGAATAAAGCGCTGAATTCGAATAAATTACGAGAAATCTGTCAGATTTGTTATAAAGAAGGACATTTAGCTTCAAATTGTAGAAAATTAATTTTGGAACAAAGATTTTAATATGTCAAACCTGCAAGAAACGCGGACACAACCCTAACAAATGTCGACCCTCAAGCAAGTCAATCCGTTAACATTTTACAGGAAAATAATATTATTTCAAATATGTTCTAAATCAAGGCATGACGCTAAAAGTTATCGAATACTAATAATAACAATAATCAGAATAGATCTGTAATTTGTCAGTGATGTGATAAGTCGGGTCATTCGGCTAATACTGCTGAAAAAAACAGAATGAGCAACATAACAAAATAAAAATTGTCTGTCAAATCTGTAACAATTTTGGGCATAATGCTAAAAATTATCGATCTAAGATAAGGTAAAATGCAGCAGACTTATTCTTCCAGTACTGTAAAGGACAAAGGTATCTCTTCGAAAGTTGTGAATTACGAATCGCAAGCAATAACCGAAGAAAGATAAATGAAAAGGGGAAACTCCGACGATTCCTTGAAGTCGGGTGTGGCATAAGGATCTGAGCGAGGTCTCTTACACCCGTCGAAAAAGGCCAGTAGGCAAAAACGCGTTAAAAATACGTGATTGTGATCCTCAATAAGCATAATCGCGTGCCTACTGTTCGGATACTTTTGCGAGTCAACATCACACGTAGCTTTTATGTTAGATACCGGTTCCGGCCAAACATAATCAAGGAAAACTTTGTACCTAAGAACAGTATTGTCAATTATAATATAACAATATTCTAAAATTAAATGGCATAAACGAATATCCCGTTTATATGCTTGGAGAAATAATTTTACCTCTCTTTGGAGAAAAGATTACTTTTCATATCGTATCAAGTGATTTTCCAATCTCACAATCCAGAATATTAGGTAATGATTTCTTCAAACAAATTTCCACAAAAATTGATTACGCAAAGGGATATTTAGATGTATCAGGAATTAATATACCTTTCTTTTTACTAGAGACCATCATCGCACCATCATGTTAAGACTCTTTATTTTATGTAAGAATAGGAAATCCGTAGATAAAAATAGGATATGTACCGAAATTAAAAATAGCATATGGAATTTACCTAGGAGATACAATAGTAGAAAATATTTCTGGAAAAGCATATTTAAACGTCATAAGCATGTTAGACAAAAAAATTGAGATACAAATACCTTGTGTCTCAAACCCCTGAATGAATTATTTGACAACAATAGCTCAAGTATTGAAATGCATGATAATCAAAAAGAAATTGCAAATTTGCGCAAATTTGCCTCACTCATTCAAGGAATATCCAAATTCATTTTGAGGACAGTAACAGTAACAATGTCAGTTCAACAATAATGATGGAATTACGAATGGAGATGTAGTCATTATGAGGAGACAAGAATAACAGAAAAATAAATAAAAAATTTGAGGTATTTAACGAGAATAAATTAGAGGAATTAAAGAATCAAGAAATAAGAGGAGTTCAGGAATTAAAGAATCAAGAAAAAATTCTATTCCAAGTATTCATCGAGGGGAAGATTTCCGCATCTCCGCATCGAAATCCTAAAATCTAAAATTCTTGGAGAGGGAAGTTACCAAACCTCTCCTGAATATTCAAATAATTCCAAAATTCTTGGAGAAGGAAGTTACCAAACCTCTCCAGAAAGTTCGAATAATTCCAAGATTCTTGGAGAGGGAAGTTACCAAACTCTTCCTGAAGAATTAAATAATTCTGGAATTACAAAGGAAAGTTTCCATATTTCCCTGTTATGTTTCCATCCCTATCCATTGCAAGAAGGTAAATAACCAAATCTCGCTGTGCGACTCAATTTTATCAAAGGGAACCAAAAGAAAAGAACTCACAAAGAAATTAAATTACTAAGGGTTGGAATACTCGCAAAAAATGATAATTATTAAAATGATTCCTGTCACTTACTATCGATGAACTTCTAGAAGGAATGCAATCATATAATCCTTATATAAATATTCGTAATTCCAAGGGAAATAAACCATCTTATAAAATTCTAGCGTCTACACAAAATCAATCTTAAGAAATATAATAGACAAATTCATGCGCAAACGCAAGTCAAAACACAAGGGAAGAACTGAACCATCGAAACGAACTTACGAAAAATATTTCACACGAATGCTCAGTTGTATCGGAAAAAATCGAAAAGGATAGATTCATGGAAATTACAGAATTGTTGCGTTTAGAGCATTTGAATTTCCAGGAAAAAACAAGTATAACAAAACTTATAACTAACAACCAAGACAGATTTCACATCCCTAGAAAGAAGTTGTCAGCAAGAAATATATTAACATTAAATATCTACAACGGATGATCGACCTATAAATGCAACAATACAGATTCCTGCAAATTCATACGAAAGAAATAAATGGACAAGTAGAAGAACTGTTAGAAGGAGGCATCGTAAAAGTTTCTCAGTCATCATATAATACGCCTATATGGATAGTTCCCAAAAAGGAAGACTTAAAAAGAAACAAATGATAGAGAATGATATTAGATTTCCAAGCCTTAAACGAAAAAACTATCGGAGATGCATACCTAACATTATCGACATTTTGGAATAATTAAGCGGAGCACAATATTTCTCTATATGTGACTTAGCATCCGGATTTTATCAAATAAAAATAGTTTCTGCAAAGAGTCAAAACTGCATTTACAATTCCTTTTGGTCATTATGAATTTGACCGAATGCCTTTCGGATTAAAAAATGCATCCGCTATCTTTCGATTAATGGATTTAGTATTATCAGGATTGCAAGGCGAAGAATTATTTGTATATATAGATGATATTGTTATCTACACTGCCTCATTAGAAGAACACGAAAGGAAGTATAATTTGTTGATAGAACAATTACACAAAGCTGATTTAAAATTGCAGCTCGATAAATGCAAATTCTTGAAAATTGAATCACTTATTTAGGACATGTAATTAGTAAGAATGGAGTTAAACTCGATCCAAAGAAATTAGAGGTTGTAAGAAAATTTTCAAAGTCTAAAATGCTGAAAAATATCAAATAATTTCTTGGATTAGCCGGATATTACCAAAGATTTATATCAAACTTTTCGAAATTAACCAAACTCCTCACTAATTTGTTAAAAAAAATGACGCTAAATTTGAATGGATGATGGATCAAGAAGACTCCTTCCAAACACCAAAAGAGCAATTGTGCGAAGAACCTGTCTTATAATATTCCGACTTTTTCAAGCCTTTTATATTAACTATTGATGCTTCCGAAAAGCAATTGAAGGCATTCTATCACAAGGAAAGATAAATAAAGATCGACCGAAAGCATATGCTTCGCGAACTCTAACTGAAAACGAAATAAAATACGATACTTATGAAAAAGAAGCTTTAGCCACAGTTTATTGTGTCAAGCATTTTAGATCTTATTTATATGGACGGAAATTTACTTTAGTTATAGATCACAAACCTCTTCTTTGAAAAAAAATGCACAGGACGCAAACATGCGAATATTACGATGAAGATTAAAATTAACTGAATACGATTACAATGTAGTATACAAAACAGGTAAGACTAATATAAATGCCGATGTTTTATCACGACATTCGATAAACCTTGAAGAAGCGAACTGCAATATAATTAATCATCACAAGTCTGAACTCTAATAATCCAAAAGATACAGAAATGATTGATATTCTAAAATACTAGAGGAATCAGACGAAGAAGTCGAGAATTTTAAATTATATTTGACAGATGACGAACCACTTGAAGACTTATTACCAGATCATCTCCCATCCACCTGAAGAGGATACGAATTCAATACCTCTTACATCTCGTAATAATGGCGCGCGATTGTTCGATTTGCGATTGCGATCTGTTGATCACGTCGAGTGATCGCGTCTACAGATTATGTCGGGATCAATTATGTAGCCAATTGCTACATATAATAAATGTAGGTATTGGAGGAAACTCAGATTCGTAAATAACAATGTTCGTTTATTTATGAATACATACAAAATCTTATCGCGACAATGTAACTCGACTTGATTCGTGTATCTGGACGGTTAGGCAACAAAGAACAGCAGCTACGAAGGTAAGTCAATAAGTTTTTAGAAAAACATAGTAAAACACATTTTTTTTGGTCGATTCATTTTTATTTCTTAACATAGTCTCCTTTCAACTCGATACACTTGATCCAATGATTCTTCAACTTTTTCAAGCCGTCCGAATAATATGATTTGTCCAACTTTTTAAAATAAACCTCTGTTTCGGCGAAGAGCTGCTCTCTGGTAGTGAATTTCTTTCCTCCGAACCATTTCTTCAGGTTTGGAAACAGGAAATAGTCGCAGGGAGCTAAATCTGGAGAATATACTGGATGGGGAAGCAATTCGTAGCGGAATTCGTTGAATTTGGCCATCAGTGCCGGGCACATGTGAACCCGTGCGTTGTCTTGATGGAAGAGCACTTTCTTCTATGCCAAATGGGGATGTTTTTTCTTTAAAATATTGTTGAAACGTTTCAATAAAGCTGCGTAATAATCGCCGTTTGCTTCAACGGAAAGTAATCGATATGAATTATACTGCGTGCATCCCAAAAAACTGTGGCCATCACTTTTTTGGCCGACTTTACGGTCTTCGCCTTTTTCGGAGCTGGTTTACCTGGCGAAGTCCATTATTTTGACTGTTCCTTCATCTCGTGTGTGAAATAATGGATTCATGTTTCGTCACAGTAATAAATCGACGCAGAAATTCATCTGGATTGAAACATCTCCAAAAATTGTTTTGAAATCATCGCGATTATGGTCCACAGTGAGCAAACACGGCACCCATCTTGTCGATAACTTTTTCATATCCAATTGTTTGTGCAAAATTGAAATCACTGTGCCATGTGAAATGCCTGTAGCTTCAACAAGCTCGCGCACTCGTCGATCAGTCAAAACAATATCGTGAACTTTTCGATGATTTCTGGTTTAGCAATTGGACGTCACGAACGAGGTGTATGTAGATGTACGACGTTTAAATTCATTCATTCAATTGAATACAGTCGCAAACGCTGGTGCAGATGTGCTATGAACATTATCCAACCTGTTTTGATTTTTTTCAGCGTTAAACATTTCATATGTAGATCTTTGTCACTACACGAAATTCATTTTTTTCTATTTTGCAAAAAATACAAAGGTTGTTGGCTTTAATCGTCTACAGAAATGAAATCACGCGATGAATTCCGCTCAAAATTTGACAATAATCAGCTGAGCGATGCTACTTGTCAAAAAGTAATGTGACATGACACTGCAAATGTCCTCTGACAGATTTTCTAAGAATTTATTGATTTGCCCTCATATCTAGATGGGAAAGCATGGTGTTGTAAGAGCGCGCCATCTGGTCATGGAATGTGTGAGTCTAAGCGAGTATAAGGCATGATTAAAGTATAACTAAAAGAATGAGAATGTGCGTGTGCGTGCGTGCGTGCGTGTGTACGTGCGTGCGTGCGTATGTGCGTGCGTGCGTGCGTGTGTGTGTGTGTGTGTGTGTGTGTGTGTGTGTGTGTGTGTGTGT
>NW_012130075.1:5279195-5280773 GCF_000143395.1 Atta cephalotes
ATATTTTATTCAAAATAATGGCATCGCTAGCCACTACTTTTTCCCATCTTTCTGGTGCATGTGGATACGCGTCGGAAAAACGCTTCATCTTTTGAGGCTATCCAATCATCGATACAATTTTTGGTATCTTCATATGATGTGAAGTGCTGCTCAGACAGGTCATCGATCGGAACAAGTGGTAGTCGGAAGGAACAATGTCTGGAGAATACGGCAGGTGGGGTAGAATTTCCTTTGAGTGTTTCTAAGTAGATTTTGACCGGCGCTGTAACATGTGGTCAGCATTATCATGTAGAAGAATAATTTTGTCATGCCTGGAGTAGTAGTGGATGCGTTTTTCCTTGAGTGCTCGGCTCAATTATCTCATCAATTATGTTCGGTAGAAAGCCCCAGTAATGGTCTCGTTCGGTTTGAGCAACTCATAATACACGACACCAAGCTGATCCCACCAAATACACAACATGAGTTTTTTTCCATGAATATTCGGCTTGGCTGTCGATGTTGAAGCATGGCCAGGTGTTATGTCTCCATGATTTCCTCTTCTTTGGGTTATCGTAGTGGATCCATTTTTCATCACCAGTGACTATACAATGCAAAAAAACCCTTTCGTTTATGCCTGGCAGCATTTCACGTGTGAAAAATCGGTGTTCAACGTTTCTCGGCTTCAGTTCATATGGAACTCAATTTCCTTGCTTTTGAATCCCAATTCCCAATGATGTCAAACGATATGAAATTGTTTGTTGAGTCACTCCTAATGTAAATGCAAGTTCTTTTTGCGTTTGGCATGAATCTTCATCCAATAATTCCAATTCCGCGTCTTCGTATACTTTCGGCCTTCCGCTACGTTCTTTGTCTTCGACGTCAAATTCACCGTTCTTAAACTTTTGAAACTACTCACGATAACTTCTCTCACTTAAAGCAGCATAATCATATGCTTCTACAAGCAATCTATGAGCCTCAGCTGCAGATTTCTTCAAATTAAAGAATCAAAAGTTCCCGCAAATGACGCTTATTCGGCTCAAAACTCGACATTTTCGTACAAAAAAAAATATATGATGGTGAACAAACAAAATCGCTAATATTTCAAGGTTATGATGTTATCGGATGTTCAATCTTATATGTCGTTTTACATCAAACAATTTGAACAATTTGAATAGTTTATTAGTGGCGCCGTCTTTTGCAAACGGCGGAAACTTATTTGGACTCCCAATACACACACATACACACATATATATATATATATATAAGTTCTATGTGAATCTTAATATTAGGTGTACAACTTTGCTTCCGCCGTTTTCCTATAGATGGCTTTAGCGATAAGTGGTGGTCGAAATAAATAGATCATAGACGTCATACAATAAACTTGGGCATCTGTCAACATAACCCCATAGAAATTATTTTTAGTCGATTTGTGTTTGCATCATAAAGTTATTCTCGATTGAAAATGTCAGTTTACGAGCCAAATTCTTGTCATTTGCGGGAAATTTTAATTTTTTGCTTCAATATGAAGAAATCTGCGGCTGAGGCTCATCGAATGTTCTCAAATATTTATGGTGAGACCGCTATTTAGTGAAAGAACGT
>NW_012130075.1:5283766-5290784 GCF_000143395.1 Atta cephalotes
AAAGTTGTATACCTAATAATAATATTTTCCTTCAATAAAGTAAGTTTTATAAATTTTGTAAGTTTTTATTATAAATGAAGATTGCCAGTTTCCATTTATTTTAATCACCATTCGCATTCCTCTAATAGATCGCACGAGGTCCAGTCAAAAGGATTAAGTTCCTTGATTCAAAAAGTAGGATGTTCGCACTGTTCATCAGAACAGATATCATAGCGTTCTTTCGAGATATTGACCTATATTTCGGTACCAAAAAAGTGTGTACGACTCATAAGTATTCGTCTGTGTGTATACCTGTGAGATTGAATCTAATCGTTCTTTCATATCCTTTCTATTCTCCCTCATTGTCTCCTTGACCAAATTTTCAAGGGTTTGGACAATATCTTATATATTATTTAATAACCTATAGTAAAAAATCATTACTTAAAGTTATGAACATGAGATGTCGAGGTTATTTTTTTGCGTCTAGTTCTTCCTGCAGTCTAGTCAAGTCCTTACAATCTTACAACTCGAAATGGTACTTCAGCTTTAGTACTGAAAATCGTGTTCTTTTGAACTTGCACTATTCAGTGCGATCCATGGAACTCATCCAATGTTGGTGTAAATTGAGGGCGCACTGATGCGCACTAACTTTTTCCCAATCGAAAATGCTATAATATTAACTAGGCAACTAGGAAACCGCGTACTACGTATCACCTATTTCTTTTGCTGATATTACATGGAGTGCGGTTTGCGCGCGGTTTGCGACACTAGTAACAAACTCACATTAGTAGGAATTTTTTAAAATATATTAATTTATTTTTATGCTTTATCGATACTCTTATTTTTTTTACAGATTTACTTAATAATTGTGTTTAATTAATTAATTAAATTAATTAATTCCTTTAAAAAATGCATAATAGTGTATAGTAATACGAGTTTGTTAGTAGCCCGTGCCACAAATCGCGCGCAAACCGCGCTCCATATAATATCAGCGGAAGAAATAAGCGATACGTGGTATGCGGTTTCCTAGTTGCCTAGTTAGTTACTATTAGTTATTGTACCGCGCTCCCTGTAATCCTAAGAGAGTTTGTCACAAGGTGGCTAGCAACCATGCTGGAATTAAAGTAACTAGATTTCTAAAATATTGATTTCAGAAATGTCGCATCAAAATGGCCGAAGTGCACATAATACGCAATTTCAAGCATGGTAATTGATTCATCTTTTAAACTACTTACTTGTCTCGTGCACTTTCATACATGTTAAACTTCTACACAAATAAATCTATATTAAACTAAATAATACATAAATTAAACATTTATACATATTTTTTAATCATAAATATATTAATTACAATTAAAAACATTTATTTATGTACTTGAGTTTTATTTTCCAAAATAAAGTACCTATATACAAATGCATAAATTTGAAATGGCCGCGTTTCGTGTCAAAATGGATGTAAGTTTGCGGTACTTTAGAAATCTAGTGACTTTAACTAGGATAGTTTATAATTCTCTCTTTATAGTTTCCAATTGTTGATTTGATAACTTCTTTAACAATATATTTAGAGATCTAAAATAGAGCTCGATCCAAGAAGATATGATGATATGAAATCGGAAATTACGTGATTTTGAAATGCGGCGCAAATATATCAATGTCAATTTCGATATATCATTTGTTATAACAAAGTTATAATGAACAATTATTAATAAAAATTTATTTTTCATAAATATAAAATTATTGTATGAATAAAATGAACAAAATTGACAAAAATGTGCAAAACGTATAAAATTAGAAAACAAAGATTGTTTTTGATTTATACAGTGATACTGAGTCTGTGTATTTTTGTGTGAAGTGACCTGAATATATTCAAATAATGATGTTACTATTTGCTTTGACTACTTATTTTGAACACCTGTGTTCTTATACAATAAGTGTTATAAAGTTTATAATTCTCATTTTTAATAAGAGTTAATAAGACTTAATAATTAACATCTCGAGCTTATGCAGATGTAAGAACTTAAATCTTATTTCATCAGAATGAAAAAACGTGCTTTTAATAGTTATCCATGGAGTATAGGAGACCGAACTTACGAAGCCATCAAAAAGCGTGATCAAAAGTAGTCATCTGAATTAATTCGATCGAGATGTCGCTTTTGTTCCACGAGACCGTTCTCGCAGTCGCATAGTTGATCATATCAATTTTACATGAAAAATGCTTCATTCTTCATGCACTTTTAATGTCTTTCTGTTATTGTCAAAAAATAACATTTCTATTTTTAGGTTATATGTGTTCGGTTGTATGCGTATATGAGAGAAGTTTTGTGTAAGAGG
The DNA here is from genome assembly GCF_000143395.1 of Atta cephalotes. Taxonomy (NCBI): domain Eukaryota; kingdom Metazoa; phylum Arthropoda; class Insecta; order Hymenoptera; family Formicidae; genus Atta; species Atta cephalotes. The sequence continues at coordinate 5,286,077 of NW_012130075.1, forward strand.
AGTTTTGCGATTTATTTTCGAACGCCACCTACCGAGCACTATCAATACCAATTCAGAAATCTGATTTTGATCATACTCTTCCTAGTTCGGCCTTCTATTTTCTCTATATTGCATGCTGTTATTGGGTTGTCCGGAAAGTGCCGACTAAAATTTAAATTTTAGTATACATTTATTAAATTAAAATTTTCTGCGTTTCAATTTTCCTTCAACATCGGCACAGACAACCCAATATCATATTAAATTATGAACACAGACTTCTATATATTACTAGACTGCTAATTTTTTAGGACAAGCTTATGTGAAATGAACTCCGAAATTGTATGGTAGGTTCTACGCATGCGTCACGAATATATTCAAAGGAATGCAGTATGGCTTTTGCATCAACTGTTCACATGTTAAATGTGTAACCTTATGAAAATGATGTGATCTTATAGTGAAAAATTTTGTTTCTTTTGGAAGAGAAAGAGTTTAAATAAAAAGATAAATATTAGAAAAACAATTGAATATAAGTAAGTGTGTAAAATCTTATTCAATTTCTTATAAATTAGAATAATTTATAATAACTGGATTATGAAAATAAGTATTTGGTGGTTTTAATATTGTTAAATTAGATTAATCTGTCAAAATACTGTGCTGATATGTGTGCATGTACAGATATACGTCACGCGGAGTAGTTCTTGACGCATGCGTATAATCAATTACATTAAAATTGGGGACTACTTTTTTAAACAAGTTAGCAGTCTAATAATATATATCAATAGAAGTCTGTGGCATCACAAACAAGAATCTTGACAGCAAACCATTGTCGCTTCTTTTACTCTCATTATTCGCTTTTCTCACAGCTAGTTTCACAACAACATCACCAACAGCAGAACCAATGAATTATGAATCGAGTCGGTATTTGCTGATCTCTATTTATAGGATTTTTAGGTACAGGTCTTGATGTAAAACTTCATTTGAAATAAACTATGCTGCTTAGTTTATTTCTCAGCATTTTCGATTAGAACCTTGTATGATCTCGATGTTAGAGTGGGACGCCGTTCCCAGGAGTTGAATGGCCGTGTGTCCAAATGGGTATAATGTTCGCCGCAACAAAATTAATGACGAACGTCACTGGCCGCGACACAAGTATCATTGTTATGGCAACGATAATCTTGGTACTGGTCGCGACGCCGAAATCGTTATCATGTCCTAATTATTTTTTTTATTTTCTAAAATTTGCCGCGAAGAGACAAGGATATTAGGCTCCTTGCGGTGGTTTTTACATGTTTGAGAAGGAATCGAGCGGAAAACCCCTTTTCCTTCCATCAAAAATGAGTCGCCTCTACGCGACAGATTAATTCATGCAATAGAAATAAAAAGAAAATAAAGAGGGAAAGCACGCGTTAGTGTGTTTTATTAAGAGAAAAAAAAAGAAAGCGGAAAAATAATAAAAATAAAATAAATAAACAAAAAAAAGCAACGAACTCGAGCTCAGCGGTTCGACGGGAGCGGGACCATTCTTATCGCGCGAGTCATTGCTTTAATACGCGGCAGGGTACTCGGTATGCGGGACGCGGCACTAGAGAATCCTAGTGGTTAGCTGGCACCGAGTGATATTCGAGGGTCTCCTGCAACCGGGGATCAGAGGAAAAGTCACCAACGCTCGTAATGTCTGCTCGCGATCTGCTTTTCTAGTACATTTTGGGGCTCCTGCGAACATTTCTGGAGCTGTATTGCCGCGATAATTATAAACGAATTAACTTGAATGAGAATGAGAATGCACGATAGTCAGTGAAACAGATAGGTCGCTTTAATTATTCGCAACGCGAATATGTACTAGGGGGAGGGAAATAATACGTCACTCTGGGCCTTTCTTTTGCGGGCGCAGTCCAGGAGAATAAGACAAGCGAAGAGGTAAGGCAAGGCAGGGTTGAATGGCAGGGCGCTCGGTAGGAGCGGTTACTCCCTGCTCGGATGGCAATCGTACTCGGTGGCAATCCCGCGGCAACCTGGGGCAGGCCTAGAGGCACTAGGAAGAGCTTACAGGCCGGTGCGGATATAAGGGATAGGTAATGTGGAAGTATCTAGGTAGCCGGAGGTCGCTCGAGGGAGGTCGGGATTGAGATTTTTTTTTCTTCATAGAGCATTGTCGATTCAAGTTAACGCCACTAATTCCGTGCAATGCACTCCCGCATTTTATATGAACATTTTACATGAACAACACAAATACACTTTAGTGCGCGGTCGAATTATAATCTATAATTATGTCGTATGTATGGATAGGTCACCAAGATAAGAAAGTAGATCCGACATTGGCTTGATGACAAAGTTTATTCGCACGAGAAAAAAGAATAACATAACATAAGAATAAAATAAATAAGAACGCGAGATTGTCAAATCTATGCGAATTGATATTCAACCGATTCTATTCACTCCAATTAGCGTGTGATCGGTACGGTCTAAGGATATCCCGAAGAAAGTATCGCGTACTCGGAATCGACCAGAAAATTATTGGGTTGTTCGAAAAGTTCGTGCCGATGTTGAAGAAAAATTGAAACGCAGAAAATTTAAATTTTAGTATACATTTATTAAATTATATAGGTTAGTCAGTACGAACTTTCCGGACAACCCAATATAATGTACGTGTGTCTATATCTGTCAGTGTTCGTTGATCGACTCTTTTATCTCTCACCATCGCTTCTCCTCTTGCTCGCGTCTTTCTAAAAATTTCTCTATCCAATAAATATTATTATTCATGTTTATCGCTCGCCGTCATTAACTTTTCAATTTTAAATTATTGTTACGTCCAAAGGACTCCACAATTCTTTTCTTTCGTGGGAAAATTACGACTTCTTTTTAGCGTAATTAAGGAATAAATAAATTTTTATTAAATATATACCAAACCAAATACTGATAAAACAATTAAAATTTAATTTTTCTAGCGACAAATTTAACCAATAGGATTCTAGAGTTAGCCAAGTCACGAGGGGCAGAAGGTCAATCGTTGTCCAATAAATCTTTTATATTAAAGCTTTGTTTATCAATATTTGACATTGCTCGCGCGCTTCCGGAATTAGATAAGACTAATTATAACCATTCAGCAATCCGATTCCTTCAAGGGTCCAATTCTTAGAAGACGCTAGGTTAATGATCTACTGCCAAAAACTAGGAAGGACATATCATCCCTGTGAATATAAATACGAGAGCTCTTTGAGAGTTTCATCCAGTCATTCAGTCACACTGTCAGTTAATTAAATAGTTAGTGTACACCACCGGTGAGATGTATGAAGATCCTCAAATCGATCACCTTAAACCGATTTCTCTTAATCGATCTCTTCGAGGGCTAGCACTACCAACCATCTTCCAGTTTATTTACCTGAGGGATTCATCGTAATTCTCCGCTCAACCGCAGAGATAAATAATTGATTGATTGAATAATCGATGATCTCAACACGTTGAAACATTTTTTAAATACGGAACATCACAGAAATTTCTGCTTTTCTTCCCTCATCCAGTTCCTTACCCCTCTCATAACGCCATTTCATATTTGCTCGAACCGATTAATTATATTATTTGGAGTAGGTAATTTCGTTTCTTCTAATCACCCGAAGTGGTAAAGTGTTTCGAGCGACTATATTTCTTTACTCTTGTGATGTTTCTTAAAGCGGTAAAGCGCTTCGAGTAATTACATTTCTCATTTCATAAATAATCGTGATAAGATTCTTTTACTATAGATTTGTAGATGATATAATTATGGCCATACCTTCGGATAAAATCCAAGAAGTTTTAAGTAAATTCAATTCTTATCTCACAATTGTTGTGTGTTTGTGACGCTGGTGTCACTTTGTCTGGAAGGCTCATACGCCAAGGCGGCGTGTAATAACAACGACTCTCTTTGTTGTAATGATTCGACCTTTATTGTCGAATTTAAGATGTATTTAAAGTGAAGTTTGTAAAGCGATAACTTGTGCATTCATTAAGGTGCGTGCACCGATAATTCGTTTACTTAGTCGATGTCGATGTTGAGTGGTTTCCTACAGTTCGGAAGAAAGTATATTGCGCGCGGTAGCGAGGCCGGCAAATCTCGGAAACTCGCAAACACTTTCCGAACACTGCCTATCTTTGCGGTGTGCGTATACCGAGAACGTTAGATAACAAAATGCAGCGGTAATACACGACAGAACGTCGAGGTGGTTCGCACTTCAGCTTCGGGATAAGAAGCGTTACAACGAATAGATAATCTGTATTGATCGGGATCGGGAAGCAAACTGATTTCTCGCATGCGGAATGCGCGATCGTCACCTTTTCGAGTGTCGCGCACAGGGAAGTCGCGTGCCATCTGAGATAACAACGTGATTAGAACGAGATACACGCATATTTTGAACGATGACGGCTCTCTGTTTACTCACCGTCGTCGAGAATACTTCAAATCAATGATTATTCCGGAACAATAGAATTCAATTTACTTGTAAAATTGATAACAATAGAATTAATTTTTTAGATACTACCATTACAGTTGAAAACAACATTATAAAGTTTGATTTATATTAGGTGTACAACTTTGCTTCTGCCGTTTTCTTATAGATGGCTTTAGCGGTAAGTGGTCGAAATAAATAGATCATAGACATCATACAATAAACTTGGGCATCTGTCAACATAACCCCATAGAAACATTAGTCGATTTGTGTCTACATCATAAAGTTATTCTCGATTGAAAATGTCAGTT
>NW_012130075.1:5291312-5304763 GCF_000143395.1 Atta cephalotes
CAACGAGAGACACGATAAAGTGATTTTGCAGCATGACAATGCTCGACCCCATATTGCGAAAGTGGTCAAGACATACTTGAAAACGTTGAAATGGGAAGTATTATAAGCCAACTTTTTTCGAGGAGATATTCAATTATCACTCTCAGCTCCGCTTTCGCTTAAGAAAGGCCCAATTTTTGAAATGGTTAACAAAGTTATATTAATTTCATACCCAGATTTTCATAAGAGAAATTTCGATCTCATTATTAAGATTCTTTTAGATAATGATTATCCATTAAAGTTTATTTTTGATACTATATGACTAAGAATTAAAACATTAAGAAATATAATATAATAATAAAAAACCATCTGAAAATGCTGAGGATAAAATTATATAGTTTACAATTCCGTATATAGGTTCATTTTCAGAAAAATTTAAAAACATTACAAGTAATTCTATTGTAAATTTCACATATTTCAGTTTTAATAAGTTGTGCACAATAATCAAAACATATAAAGATTCGATTCCTACATATATGAGAAAGAATGTAGTATATAGAATATCATGTAATGATTGTGACACTTCTTGTGTAGAACAGACCAGCAAACAATTAAAGACAAGGATATCTAAAAATGACATTAATAGATCTAAACCAATTAACTCTGTGCTATCTGAACATAGAAGGTCACACAATCATAATTTCAATTGGGATAAAATGGAAATATTGTATTAGATAATGAGAGAAATTATAGCAAGCGACTGATTTCCGATAAATATAAAACGATAAAAGAACGGAATCAATTTAAACACGGAATTATTGAGTCCTTGTTATGATTATTTTTTAATTTGACACATTATTATGTATAGCGACAACAATGACTTTATAAACGTTCATGTATATTTGTATTAGTTCATGTATATTTGTATTAGTGTAACTTGAAACTCGCAACCGCTAAGATCGAGGTTTTAGTTTTGATATTGATCGATATTCTTACAGTAGTCGTTATCATAGTGAATATATTAGTAACACAATTTTGCCGAGGCTGCAAACAGTATAATCTATGTATTATCTATGTATATAATCTATATACATTATCTCTGCATGCTTTCTGAGTCATCTGAGTAATCTGTCATTTTAATTAAATATAATTTATATTAGGTGTAAGAAAAAGTTCGTGGCGTTTTTTTAATGCCATCTAACGGGAAAAACGCCACGAACTTTTCTCCATACCTAATATTTACTCATTCAGTGTTCTCATTAAGGTATGATTTTAAGGTCTCGATCCCCAAGAGATCATCCAGCATATCAATTAGCTATGGATAATAATTGGGAAATAACCGATTCCACGTGTATGTTGTATTTTCGAATGTAAATGATGTCAAGCTGAAAAAAGTTAGAATTTAGTCGAAACTTGTATTCAATTATGTTTTAAATATATTCCAACATTCGTCCAGTAATTTAAGTGCACTGATTACAGTGCGGATTCCTAATTGCCCTAGATTAAGTTATGGTTTATTAATTACATTTCCTCTCTCTCCCTATATCACGAAGCGGTAAAATGCTTCCCTTAATTCTTGAAGCAGTAAAGCGCTTCGAACAATTACATTTCCTCTCCTTCCCTATCACGAGGCGGTAAAGCACTTTCCTTGATTATTCGAAGTAGTAAAGCGTTTCGAGCGATTACACTCTCTCTCTCTTTTTTCCTTCGGATTATTTAGAGCAGTCAAACGCTTTGAATAATTCCCTCCTTCTCGGTCTCTATTATCTAGAAACGATAAGGCGCCTTTAATCTTTCAAATCACCTCAATTATTTATTGGTGTTTTTTCCCTTCCTTTCCCTTCTTCTTCACTTATCCCAAAATGTACATATTCTTATCAAATTAAAAAGGAGAAATTTCTAACATAGATGAAACGAAATCGTCATCGGGCGGATCGCAAGAAGAGAGTGAAAATCGAAGCGCTTAAAAAAAAGGGGATCTCGATAATTATAAAAATCCAGTCGGGAATTTTCCGAAAGAAGCCTGCGTTCGATTGAACAAGGCCCATAAGACTCCAGTTATTGGGTAGGAACTTCCTCAGTGATCAGTGGTGAACCTGACTAAGGACGAGTCTCCCTCTCCTCCATCCTAAACCTAGAATTTTCCTTTCCCTTCTTATTCTCCTACTTTGATAAACTCTCCACATCCCGTAATTTCTTCTCTCTCTTTGTCCTCCGTCCCTTCTGAGGATAACATCTCTCGAAGAGATTTTTCAATCTCTTGAATCGCTCGAGTTTGCGAGGTCCTCCCTTCTTTGACCACATCACCTCGTTCCACATGAAATCCCGCATAAACAGAAAACCTAATTATTAGTTTAATCTTAGCATTCTATTGCTGTAGCGTATACAGCCACATACATACATATAGATACACACACATATATATATATAATATATATATCAAAGTAGATAAATGTAACCAATTATTTTTGTAAAACCAATAAGATAGTAATTTTCATTTATTTCGGCGCCCCTTCCGATTCGTTCCACTTTCCCAAAGATTGTACTGGTCAAAAGAATTAAGATTTCTTGACCTAAAAAGAAGACCGATTAACGCACTGTCACAGGTTGGATAATAGCGTCACATATCGGTGTTGACCCACATCTGTGACCCATTAAAGTGCTTTCGACACGCTGCTTGTGGTACGCACCATTCGCCATTCGCCATTCGGAGCGATAATCACAAGAATCTGTTGCGTTCTTCTCTAGCCCTCTTCATTCTTAATTCCTTCTTCCATTCAAGACAAAGAATCCTGAGGCTTGGACGTAACATTATTATAACGCATGACAATAATTATGTTCTTGTAGAGTTACAGCACAGATTAATAAAATACAATTTTCCCCTGCGTTCCTAATTGTCATTTATCTAGCTTTTACCTTCATATACCTCCAATATAAAGACCAGGATGAAAAAAAACTAGAAAAAGAAATTTACGGGTTTAAATGCCTATCGTTGTTATTTTCACAGTCAACGTATTCGTATATGACTGTCTACGTGTCCCTCGAGTGTATGTGTCTGTGTTTATATCACGACAACTGCTTTTGTGGATCTACTTATCTATGTCGATGCAATCGCCACAATACAAAGGCACTTCGTAACACAGTTAATAACGAAAGATTAAAAATGAGTGAAATAAGAGAAAAGAAAAAAATAAAAAATAAACTAAGAATAGGTCAAATCATAAGAAAATTTCATTCAAAAGAAAAATTTTCTATACCCTATTAGATTCCCGATGCAGGGATTATCACAAAAAAATTTTATTTTCGTAAAATAAACAGTACAGCGCGCGACAAAAAAAAAGAAAAGAAAAGAACAAATCGAGAAGATATCGACGAGATACAATCTGAATTTTGACGTATTTTACAATTTTGCGTAAATGCTTCTTTCTCACTCGAAGATCGTTAATGATGAAGAACTTTCGATCTACGAAATGTTATACAAAAGCTGACTTAACGAAGTACGTAATAAAAGTATACTTTTAATGAAGTGTGCGCTTCTGCGAAAAGCGCACTTCTTTCGCTTATACTGTTACGATTTTTGGTGGAAATTGGCCTTGGAATAGTAGCTCGCGTTTTTATATGTTAATATTATTTTTAAAAAATTTTAAAAAATTTTTAAAAAGAATGTTCCTTCTTAACGATTGTCATTATCTTTTGTAACTCGTAAAGTATGAACATTACACATGATACAAATTGCAAATTGAGAGAAAATTGCAACAAATTGAAAATTTAACAGAATTTATGTCTAAATATCTAACGAAACACGAAGCTATAAAGTATCTTTTATTTATCGATGCAATAAAGTATCTTTTATGTATGTACTAATACTTAACGCAATATATAACTATGTCTTTTGATATATCTTAATCTTAATGAAAATATATATTATCACCGTACAATTTCTCTTAATACTGAAGATGCAAACATATTAGAGGTTTATGAATACTTTGAATTTTTCTTGGAACTTCCTTTCTGCTGTGAATATTTATATAATAACAAAATATAAGAATACATATATATGAATATTTAGTACTAATTAGTAAAGACGTAGATGAAAGGAACATAATTAATTTCATTTTATCCAGTCTACTCATTTAGATTTTAGTCAAAATCTCACGTTCCTATGCGCAATTTTATAAGTTTTATTAAATTTTATAAGTTTTATTAAATATGGTTAGAAAGATTGCTATATCTAAACTCAGAATTTATCAAATTTGAGAGAAAAGAATTTGTTCAGATACCCTTTTTGGCATCTGGCATGGGAATCTCCATTAACTCTTGTGTACATTGATGCCTTGATTACAGGCGATGCGATGTTATTACAATTATTTATTAGTCATTTATGGAATTTGAATTATTTAATTCATATAATAATTTTTTTATATTCATCTTGTTAGGGAATTGGAGAATCTCCGTTTGCATAAGCGGCGGCATGCCTCGTAGATACCCATTGGCACTGTAATCTTTGGCACTTTAATCATCGTTTTCTTAATTATTCGCGGAGATTTTAATGCCTATTAATTATTTTTCCCTGCGCAGGCGCACTAACGCAGGTTTCACGCGGCAAGCGCGTAATGCTTCGATTTCGGTCGCATCATCCGCTGAATATATCGTTACTGGTACAATGATTTCGGCATCGCGACCGGTACTGAGATTATCGTTGCTATAGCAACGATACTCGCATCGCGGCTAGTAATATTCGTTAGTTTTGTTGTGATAGACGTTACAGGGTTTAAGAATAATTTTATGTAATAAAGGGATTCCATTTGAAATTTTTAAGTTGAGGCCATTCTCCTGGGGAGACAACTTCCACGATCCCCTTAAAAGAGTAGCGCCTTAAAATGATTAAATACGTATTTCATGATTTTTCACAATTCTGAATCGTTTTCAAAATATAGGAACGGTAACAGACTTTATAGATATTCTATGTACGCATATATATGTATATGTGCATATGTACGCATGCGTGCGTGTGTCCAAGTAACAATAAATCTTTCGTACAGGGATAGAATGGACTAAACTGAGAAGAAAAATCCTGTATCTCATTTTGCAATTTTCGTAATAGTTAACAAGATATTAATTGCTAACAATTACTGAAAATGGTCTTCAATAATTTTTTACTCAAATTATCAATTTTATAGAAAAATTGCAAGAGATAAAAATTTATTTTCTTCTCATAAAGTTTTAAGAACTTTTTAATATCGTATTTTCTCATGTTGGTGAAAATAAGAAAATGCAGCAAAAAATTTGATAAAAATTCTAAAAAAATTTTCTATCTCTGTGTAATGAAATATTTGACGATTATTTTGAAACATCCCTGCACATATAAATATACAGGGTGTACCAAGATTAGGGGCCGGCACATATTCCTTATGAAAAACTAAATCGAAAATATTAAACAAAACCTTAAGGCATCAATAGTTTTCAAATGGTGAGTATTTGAAAAAATCGACTACAGAGCCGCTCAGGAGCGCAACCTAATAGTCGGTCGCGCGAACGCTTTGACGGATGTATCAACAGCATGGTATCGAACGAGTGTTGCAAAGTTTCATGAAATTTCAATATTAACTACTGCTAAATAAATAATTCATATTTAGAAAAAACACACTGTAGAGTATCTATATAGTCTATTATCCCTATTTACAAGATGGCATCAAATTTCAGCCTCACTCCTGAGCAGATAAAGTGGAGTCGAAAATTCTTCTATTTTGCAGTTTGCACAATAGTTAACAAGATATTAACGTTTAAAGATAATCGAATACGAGCGCCCGTCCAATCTACTATTGCCGAAGGTATGGCCCACCGAGCACAGCGCGCAGGCCGCGAGGAACAGGTATGGTCTAGCAGGCACGCCGCGCCGTGAGCTTAGAGACTCGCGTGCAGAGCGCTTGTCCCATTCCTCGCGCATCATGCGATGACCGTACCGTCAGCAATAGTAGGTCGGATGGATGCGTATTCGATTTTATGTGCAGGCAAGCAATGAATCCTCCTCAATCCAGCTATTGATATAATTATTATTGATATTATTATTATAATTATTATTCAGGAACTCTCGAACAGTGCGGCTGAAATGTGCTGGAGCTCCATCATGCATGAACCATATTTCGTTGCGTTCTATAGAGGAACGTTTTCTAATATTAGAGGGAGTTGCGTTTCCAAAAATTGTCTGTAATCGTTACCATTAAGTGTAGATGGGAGAAAAATCGGTCTAAGAAGAAAATCTTCAATAATATCAGCCCGTATATTGTATGAAAAGATCCAGTTTTCCTTAATCGACGATGGACCAAACTGAAAGTATTTTTAGCAAAGGCATCATCAGATATTTTTAGTCTTTAAGGGAAGATTTGTTGATAGAAAGTTAAGCTTCTCTGTACTTTCCATTAGCATATATGTAATGTCTATGAATATCTGCTAATTCAATGTTAAAATAAGCTGCCATGATGAATTGATGAATCACTTCATTTTTAAATATTAAATAAAGACTGATTCCAATTCCATACAGAGCTATCTAATAACTCTTTATTTACTTTAGAAAGTGAATAGAAGTATTCTTCGTCTTGTTGAAACAGACGTAAGGATAGGGGAACACCTTCTAATAACGCGCAAGTATATTAAGCAAGAAGTATTGCCATTAAGAATTAAGAAATGTAGTCGAATTAAATAGTTACCCAAAATATCATATTATTTAACGGTGTTGAAACTGTATAGTTTGTATTCACCTAGGATTTATTGGAGACGAGTAATGCATGTTGTGTCGATTCACAGTTCCAATACTATTAAATGTAGCTTTATCTGAAAAAAGTATTTTTGGTAGGAATGCATCATCCTGAGTCGATTTTTCTTGTATCGAATTACACAAATTCACTCTTTGGATAAAATTGTTTTTTTATTTTTTGTAAAGAGATATGATATAGGTTTTATTATTACGTAAAGTCCTTGAAATAGAAAATTTATTCGATACTACTATCTCTACTTAATTGTCTAGTAGACAAATTTGGATTTATTGCAATTGTTGCCAAAATTGATAACATTGTTATTATTTGTTGCAGGATGTATTCTTTCTTGTTTTGCCAGGTGAAAAGAATTGTGTCCTCGAAGACTGTCTTCCATACGCTTAAAGGCCATATGCAATTTCGCTGCTCTCTCTCTGGATATCTACATAAAGTTCAGCAATGTCTTGGCACTCACCTAACATCAGCAACAATCTATGGAATCGTTAATTGCGTCTATTCTTACACAAAACTTCCTCAATGTGATCCCAGACAGCAAAGCGTATCTCAGCAAAATTACATAAATCTGTGATTGCTTCTGATGTTGGCAACTTGCCATAGATTTGTCTTCAACAATTTCAAATATACAACATTGTTGCAACATGCAGGCAACAATGTATATGTATTGCCAACAGTTTAATAGCAAGATAGCTGCATCAATGTTATCTTGTGTTGTCGGCAATATGAAAGCATTGCATGATGCTGCATATTACTACAACATCAGGCAATAGTATCAAGTAACATCATGGCATTGACATCATGATAGTAATATGAATTTTAATGATGATGATTTTAAAATTGTCGGCAAACTACTAGCAAATTGCTACTCAAAGTTATCATATCATAAAGGCATCAAGTTATCAACAAATAACGACTCAGTTGTTGCAATTCTGATAGCAACACATACTTAACAAGCAACATGTCAACAACAAGATAGATGTTGCTGTCTGGGAGTCTGCGAAATATTGAAGACTGACTAACAATAACTTTATTTAAATACATATCAAGCAGAATCTTCACAGTTCGGCATCAAGGACACGTTTATTGATATGAAAATTAAGCATGTTGTGTCATCTCTGCTCGGGGATATGTATGTAAATTATTCGTATCCATTCCTCATAATTTCTGAATTTTTCATTAAGATCACATGAAGGTCATTGTATTATAGGCCATTGGATTCGTCTTGACTTTAGCTATCACGTTATAGTTATAAAAATATGTAGTTCTATATAAAAAAAATATCAACTTTGAGGTTTTCAAAATATGACCTTAAGAAAAAAATAATTCCCAAAATAATGTCCCTTCAAGCCAAATATTCTTCTTTAGGCATTTTCGCGTATCATTAACGATAACAGAGATATTGCCTTGTTACTGGCAAACAGAGTTACTGGGACATTATGTATATATGGGGCATTCTCTAGTGGACTCCCCTGCCCAGAATAATTTTGAAAAAAATGAGATCTTCGACGGCTCAAATTAAAGCTTGTGACATTTACTTTCAAAAGCTATCTAACTTTTTGCTGAATTCAATATGGCGTATCCAAGATATTCAGATGGCGTATTCAGATGGTGGTCGATTTCACAATCTCAGCAAAATTCAACTTCGTAAACTATTCAGCAATGCATGGTGGAAAATAACCCGATCAGAAATTATCATTATTTGGAAAATTATATTTGAGTAGAATAATTACCAAGTAAACATAGATAGACCTTAACCCTCTTTTCAAGGTCAAATGAGGAAATTTGTGTTTTTAACGTAATCTCTATTTTTATCTCTAGAAATGAGATGAGCGATTTTACGTTCAAAATTGTAATTTGGTCATCGATTTTAGCAACTTAAAGATCAACCCAAGATTAAATCTTATTTTACATTCGTTATTCGATTGATGGGAAACGAGATGTATCTTGTGATTAAAGACGCCAATGGCAAAAAATTGTTCATGAATCAATTCTCATATTTTCGTATTTTTGCTTCCTGAAAATGAATATCATTACAAAATTTGACGGTCGGATATATCTTGGTCGCTTGTGACGTCCGGCAAAAACAAACCGACCGTCACTTTAAAGTACATACTATAGCTAGAAGCCGCACGACTTATATCTGCATAATTGATCGAGCACGATCTCCTTACAATGAATCACGTGCCAACCGCGTGAATCGCTATTACAACTCTTTTAAATAAGTGTTAAAGAAAAGAAACCATATTTATTTCAAAAGTATGACACTATCAATAAGGAAGGAGGACCTCCCCTCTTTAACTAACAAATAATAATAATTAAAGTAACTGTTTATTACAAGAATTATGTAACTGCGCCACAAAATATTCCATAAGATACACGCAGGATTTTCGCAAACTAATCGTTAAGACCGAGCAAAAACACAAAAACGGTTAGCTTCATATTATCATCAATAATTATTATCAATTACTGGAATTGAGCACGGAATACTCGAACTCCCACGAGCAATTCAATTTATCGAGTAGATACGCGAAATGCATACATAAAAATAGCACGCTCTATAGGAGACAATTGCAAGCGCATTTCAATTGTTATAAGGACATCAAACGACGAAGTCAAACTTGGAGATTCACCTCATATCCATGGAATAGTAATCGTTAAAATTTAGCGAGTAATTGACAATTGAAAATCTGTAGAATATTCTAGAATCATGCTCGAAATTACCCCCCTTATAGCGAGACGTTACTCCTTTGGAATATATAAACTGATACTGAGATCACGCGAGTTCATTCCATTTCGCTTATCCTTCTCTTTTCCTTCTCTTCAAATTATTCGCTTATTCTCGATTCAATTATTCTTATATTTCTCCAACAATACGAGCACATGTTACGACACTTTAAAATTTTCGGTCTTAGTAAGCCAGCGGTTCCGACGGGTAATTTAGAATTATCGCGACACCGCAGTTTCCGTACTTATGAAATTCTCATTACTTGTAATTTTGCTATACTTATAAATTTCGCGTAACTTACAATTTGTACTTATAATCTTCTTACACATAATTTCTGTACTTGTAAATTTCTCGTTACTCGTAGATGTATATCTGTAATTTCTGTATATCTGTAATTTCTGTATATCTGTAATTTCTTTTGATAATTCGATTCTGTCCTTTAGGCTCAGGGGAGGGAGGGGCTTGCGCTTTCTCTCTCTTGTAACAATAAATTATAACGTTATTATCACATCTAACAATCTAGTCAATATTTATGTATCCTATCGCGAAAAGAACAGTTGTTGTGCGAGTGCGGGACACTCTCTCGAACAGTTCGCGACACGTATCTAGCCTAGAGAACCTCTCGATGTAGGATTCTCTCCACAGGGTGCCCTTCGCCTTCCTTTCTTTCGCTTTGGCATGCCTTCACTCAGGGCTGTTCCAGGACACCTCCGTAATTACTAGATCTGGGCGCCCGAAGGCAAGCGCCCAGATCTAGTAATTACGGAGGTGTCCTGGAACAGTCCTGAGTGAAGGCCTCATCTCCACTTTTCTCATCAGTCCCGTGCCTCCTCGAATAGAGACATTTTCCCCTCTAATAAGGGAGAAATCGTCTCCCCTTACTCCGTACCCTCTATTAAATTACATTATTTTTTTTATATTACGCTAATTCTCTCTCTCGGGCATCCCTTCAATTCTTTATCACAATCGTAAATGCCCAGATCAAGACGCGGAGAGTGGAAGCGCCAACTGAGGCAGCTGGTGAAAACCTTGCATCAGCACGAGATTTCGATTCCAGCGTGCTCTAACTTGTGTCAGCCCCCTCTCTCCCGAGCCCATCTCGCACGATTTCTCCGAACCCTATTGAATCGAGCCGACAACGGAATCGCCCGAATATCGTGGTCAACCTCCCACGATCTCCTCCGCCGATCACGTCGAAGCTCCGGTGAGGATTCGAAACCGATCAAGATCACCGGAAAGCCTCGCGTCACTCGCATCGAAGTCAACTTAAAAATAAAGATCATAAAATGAATCATCGCTTCTTCGTTATTATTTCTCTTTCCCTTCCCGGTTTCCCCAAGAAGCTCTAAGGAACGATAACGCTCGCACGCCTCCTGGCGAGGGCGACCAGTTCATACTCTTATATAGAGCGCCTTTGATTTCCTAAAAGAATCCGGGAATGGTCGCGTAAAATTCGTAGATCCATCTCAGCTGCCGGATCTACTACGATCGCTCATCAGAGTCGAGGCTCCACACGCCCCTCTCCTCTTCGCGGACCTCGGTCGCCGTCCATCAAATTAGGGCAGGATGACACCGCCATTTTGAAAAATCTCTTTTTTGGCGGAATGTAAATTTTTGTAAATATTAATTTTTGAAAATAAAATCTGAAACAAAAAAATAAAGCTCTTTACATTCTCTTCAAAGTCATATATTATCTTGATCAAAAAATTCCCGGAATTCATTTAGAAAATTCAAAATATAAGTTTTATTCATCAAAAGTGATATCATCCCCATCGACTGCAACGCACTTATGCCAACGCTTGATCCAGCTCTCGAAACATTTCTGGAACTCTATTGTCAGTATAGCCATCAGAGCCGTCTTCGATTTTTCCATTACCTCCTTTCGACTGTTAAAACCATTACGCGTTCCCCGTAATGGTTTTTTCATGCCACTCATAAATGACTGTTTTTTTTTAGAGTATCACTGCCGAAACAGTTTCCCAACATTTCCAAGGTTTTCATACCATTGAATCCATTTTTAATGCAAAATTTAATACAAACTCCTTGTTGCAAATTCAACTCCATTTTTAAAACTGTAAAAAATCGAAAATACGTGCAGAGGTAGATGTACTCAAGACGGCATAACTTTTACAAATGTCAAGCTATGGTGATAAAATTTGGTGGGAATGTCAATGATAGATGTGGCAACTTAACCAAAAAAACAAAACTCAAATCAGCTGACTCAAAGCATCACCTCATGATAATTCCAGGAACTTTTTGATCAAGATGGTATGTAATTTTTATATTGTATTAGGTGTACAATTTTGCTTCCGCCATTTTTTTTCCGAAATTCGAGGCTTTATTGTAAAAAACTGATTATACATTTATGATTCAAAGTATTGTCCATCGCTGGCCACTATTTCTCCCATCTTTCGGGTAGCGTACGAATCCCGCGTCGAAAAAACTGGTCATCTTTTGAGGCTATCCACGAATCGATCCAATTTTTTACTTCTTCATAAGACCGGAAATGCTGGTTAGCCAGTGTGCCATTGATCAAAACAAGTGATAGTCAGAGGGAGCAACGTCTGGAGAATACGGCGGGTGAGATAGGACTTCCTATTTCAACGTTTCCAAGTACGTCTTGACCACTTTCGCAACATGGGGTCGAGCATTGTCATGCTGCAAAATCACTTTATCGTGTCTCTCATTGTATTGCGGCCGTTTGTCTTTCAATGCTCGACTCAAACGCATCAATTGCGTTCGATACCGATCGCCTGTGATTGTTTCAGTCGGTTTTAACACTTCATAATACACTATGCCGAGCTGATCCCACCAAATACAGAGCATGACCTTGGAGCCGAGAATATTCGGTTTGGCCGTCGACGTGGAAGCATGGCCGAGAACTCCCCATGATTTTCTGCGTTTGGGATCGTAATGAACCCATTTTTCGTCCCCAGTCATAATGCGATGCAGAAATCCCTTCCGTCTTTGCCTTTCAAGCAGCTGTTCACAAGCAAACAAACGCCGTTCAACATCTCTCGGCTTCAACGGCACCCAATTTCCTTGCTTCCGAATCATTCCCATGGCTTTGAGGCGTTTTGAAATGGCTTGTTGAATCACTCCCAATGATCGTGCCAATTCTTCTTGATTTTGACACGAGTCTTGTTCAAGTTATGCCTCCAATTCTGCATCTTCGAAAACCTTCTCTCTTCCACCGCTATGCCGGTCTTCGACGTCAAAATCAACGTTCTTGAAGCGTTGAAACCACTCACGACACGTTCTTTCACTAATAGCGGCCTCACCATAAAAGTATTTGAGAGCATTCGATGAGCCTCAGCCGCAGATTTCTTCATATTGAAGCAAAAAATTAAAACCTCCCGCAAATGACGAGAATTTGGCTCGTAAACTGACATTTTCAATCGAGAATAACTTTATGATGCAGACACAAATCGACTAATGTTTCTATGGGGTTATGTTGACAGATGCCTAAGTTTATTGTATGACGTCTATGATCTATTTATTTCGACCACCACTTACCGCTAAAGCCATCTATAGGAAAACGGCGGAAGCAAAGTTGTACACCTAATAATACGAACGTTAACGGTACGAATAATTGAAGAGCCGGATTCTATAAGGGGATCTACACGCCGATCTCGCGGAATATTATCCATCAGACTAATTTTGGACAATTTTCAAATTTCAATTTTGATGATTGATACTTGTAGAGAATGTCATTGCGCACACAATTTTTGAGATATAACTGTTCAACTTGTCAGCGCATATACAGCCTGATTCCGTGTATACGAGATTGCAAAGTAAAATTATTCATACCCTTCGTATTATGAAAATTCCACATATAATTTTTGTTAAATGATGAAGATTCTCGAGTTAAGTTTTTGTTTTCTTCATTTCTTTATTTCTTGTTCGCGATACATGTTTGTCTTTACCTACATTGACAACAACGTCGGATCGAATGAACATAAACTTACTAAAAAACT
>NW_012130075.1:5304805-5322913 GCF_000143395.1 Atta cephalotes
TTCTTTCAAAATCGGCACGAACTTTCCGGACAATCCAATAGTCCCTTTTCGCTCTGTCAATAAAAATCAATGCTCCGATCGATAATGATGACGCTCTCATCGATGGTAACTCTTCGGTTGATAAACGAATGCTACTTCTTTCTAAGTTATATACTGTAAGTGCAAATGCGAACATCTGGCCTTGAAACTTCCTTGTTATTTCAACTTACTCACTAAACAATCATGACGGAGCATCATTACATATTGACACATAAATTTAAACTTAGTGACGCTCGGACTAATGTATAAACTAAAACTTAATTGAAAACGCCGATATGATTAACGACGAAGAAAAAAAAAGAAAAAAATAATTGAATTTAATCCTTAATAGGAAGCATACAAATTTTGTGAATAGTACGCCTCGTAACTCCCGTCGGTGTTTACTAACACGAACATTGCCGTCAGAACCAGTATGGAGTTTAATTATTCTTGCCATACACCATTTTAAGAATGGAAGATCATTGTCCTTTAACAGCACTAACGCGCCGATATTACCTTAATATTATTCTTTATTATTCTTTATAATCGTAATTTGATTTCTGTTATTTGTATCGATTCTGAAGTTGCGTTAGATACTCGCTGGCCCAACGTTTCCAGAGATTGTCCCGCATCATTATCTACGATAATAATTGAAATCGTGTTAGCCTGTTTGTAGACACCTCTATAAGTAGGGCTCTAGAAAGGAGTTAATTGACTTGCTGTTAATTGATAATAAAATGTCCCAGTGTATTTCATAATTTTGAGAATCATTTAAAAGAGGACATAACGGGCATGAGTACCGCCTCAATTTACAAAAATTGTGCTAAGTTCTTCGAATGTTAACAGATTATTGTCAACAACACACTTCATATGAGTTTTTGCCAATCGTATGGCCATTTTCCCAGGCAGGCCCTGCCCATATGAAGCGAGTTGGCAGATATAAAGTCATTACATTGCTTGCTCAGTTAAAAATCGATTTACACGATCGTGTTTCTTATTTATCATTTCGGTTAATGCTCGAAGTTGATTGCTTGCACCTATAAGATTGGTGTCATTATCAGAAAATAAATTAACGATCTCGTCTCGCTACGAATCGCTTTAACACATTACAAGACTGCAGTAGTAGTCAAGTCGCT
The DNA here is from genome assembly GCF_000143395.1 of Atta cephalotes. Lineage (NCBI taxonomy): Eukaryota > Metazoa > Arthropoda > Insecta > Hymenoptera > Formicidae > Atta > Atta cephalotes. The sequence continues at coordinate 5,305,960 of NW_012130075.1, forward strand.
GACTATTTCTAAATGTGTAGCTTTAGTTGCAAGCATACAAATATATATACAAATATAGATACGCCTTTCCGGTTTTATTTCGCGATAGAGAATGGTCCGGCGAATCTACTCCGGAATTGATAAACGGGCCGGCGTGACGCATTCTTTGGATAGATCTCCCATTAGTTGAGTTTGACTTTTCGGACGTACGCGAAAGCATGCTATGCATCTTCATAATACCTGTCGGATTGCCCTTCGCCCCGATAATGGCCAATACATGCAACATAATTGAATTAATAGACCTTGAAGTCCAATATGCATATACTTAAGGTGGCAATCCCGAATGATTAATTCAATCAATGGATGGTTCGCTGATAACACTATTGAATATTGCTTTGAAAATTCAAGATCGGAATGACGTAATCTACCTTCTACGCGGATAATTCTTATCAACGAAAAGATTTAATGCGATGAATTTTTTTCCTCGCACTGCCGGTTTTCTTGGAGGTCGGAAAGTTCAGTCGCGAATAATAATCGATAATTGAACCATTTGTGCAATACTGAACCAATAGCAGCATGGCATTGCTCAATTCCCATGGATAAATGTCTAATTTTCCGTGCTTGCTTCATCAGTGTATTATTTTTGAATTGCGAGCAATAAACGATGACTCTCTTTAATCGTGAGTGCGATGAAAACTTAGTGAACAGTTCAAAGCTTGATGATTCACAGTATGTGATCACTGTCTTCTTCTTTAGTTCTGGAATTGGAGATATCCTTGAAGTTTTCGACTGGCCAATCATGACGATCTCTTAATAACCAATCCGGTTCGGACCACAAGTTTTGATTTTTTGAGACTCTGAGGCGTTGTCTCTCGCGATATGAGATCAGCAGGATTCTCCTTCGATCGGACATGTGCCCACTGAGTATCGGATGATATTTATTGAATGGTTGCAATCCTATTGGCTACGAACGTCTGTAACTCCCTAGAATTGTGGTTGATTCAAAAGAGTGCTATAGTTGAGTCACTCCAATACTGGACATGATCGAATTAGATTGATCAATGCTCATTGTATACAATGCTCGTTGTATAGTCCTTCCGAATTGAGCCAAAACTGCTTCAAGCCGAGGCAATGTAAGGTTGTTGAGCGGTAGATTTGCGCAGTCTCGATACTATTTGCCCTGATTGACTAATCCTACGGATGTAGATGTATGCACCGTAATGCGTCACAAAATCCATGAAGCGCTGAAATTCGCACAGTACATGTCTCGGAACTGAAATTAGACTCATCTAATTAGTTTTATACTGCATCCAAGTTGTATGTAAACGAAGTGGAAGGGATTCATCCTAACTCACTTTCAACTGCCATATTTGTTAGAGTATAATTTTTGCTCGAATGATTGTCGGACTCATCAATCCTAATGGTATAATAATAATAATAATAATAATAATAATAATAATAATAATCATAAATTTGAGCAATGGTCGATAATACTAATCGTTTGATTGCACGTTGATTATTCTTGATGGCTTGAGTTCTGTACTGAAAACAATCGTCTGTAATATTCCACCAAACTCTTAAAGTTTTTATTTCATCTCCAATTGGTAGTGACTTGACTTCTGAATCTGTGTCTCACTCTATTGGTTCATTGGTATTCCACTTATGAAGCTGAAAGTCTGCTGATTATAATATTTCCATTAGCTCATGCTTGAGTCATTACCATAAAGTGCATACATCGTTTCCACCAGATAAAAGGTTGTCAACGTAGAAATCATTGAGTATGATATTGCTAGTGTTAGAATATTGACATTGATATTCAATTGCGAGTTGATGTAAACATCGAATTGCTAGAAAGGGCGCACTGGTTATCCCATATATAACCGTATTGAAAATTTCATGTCGGCTCATTAGAATTTCGTCTCCACACAATTCGCTGGAGGTCTCGTTGATCCTCTTGAATAAGTACCTGGCGATAAATTTATTTGATATCAGCCGTAATTAAATCGATGCTGACGAAACCTGAGGAATATAAACAGATCGTTTCGTGCCACTCCGACATGTGGGACATGATGCGAAAACGACTCGAAATTTTGTGGTTAAGTTGTCTTCCCTTAACACTGCATGGTGAAGAAAATATAAATATATTATATAGTTTATATAATATATAATTTATATATAGTTTATATATAGTTTAAATTGCTTGTTATTCGTGACCTCGGTCATATGATCTATTTTTTCATATTCCTGCATAAATTATATCGTTGCCTTAGATCTGGAGATCTGGCGAATTTTTTCATGCTCTTCAAACATTTGATAGCGATATCATGTGAATGTCCGTGAAGTCGTTCTATGCTATCACATAAAGGCTGTCGCACTTCAAAGTGTCCGTCTTTGTTGTGACGATGTGTCCGCATAAACTCGTCTTTGCATTTTTCATTACTTTCAGTTCGTCCTGGACAAATAGCGCTTTCCTGTACCTTCCAGAAACGTTCCAGCTGATCCTCAATGTTGCCACTATTGAACATACAGGCGAAGACAACCGATATATTCTTTGATCCATCAAAAGACCTGGATAATCCATTCGAATTTGGTTTTTTGTGCCGCTGATTGATTTCTTCCCAACTTGATCTGATCAACGTAAAGTTCTCAGAATATAGTGCTTCCGAGAAGCAGATCGATGTGTTCTGATATAATATATGGAAGAATGAATCAACCAACGTGATCGCGTTGGTTGTAAATGTCGTTTATTAATTTTTGGAAGGTTATCTTTAGTAATATCGAAAATCCGAGCTTGATCTTGATCATTGAATCTTGACTGTATCGTCGCATGATGAGTTTCGGTAAAGGCAGTAGTTCATGTGCTGTCAATGCTAGGAATTTGCATATAGTTTCTTCGTTGAGGTAAACCTAGACGTTCACAGAGTTTCTTTGTCATGAAATTTGACTAAGAGTTTAAATCCAGAAATGCTCGACATTCTTGGAAATTGCCCTCGTTGTCCTGCATTTCAATGATTGACTAACAATCCACGATCGCATTATCGTGTAGCATACGTCATGCTCGTGGATGGTTGCTCTGTTGATGTCGTTGAATTGGCTGAGGAGCTTTCGATTTGACTCTTCTCTTTTGATTCCGTATTCTCATCATTGAAAATATGTAGCAATTATGTTTTTTATGACATCCGACACGTATTGAAATTGCATGTTTCAATGGTATGGCTATTTTGAAACAATTATAGCATAATTTCAGCCATTTCATTTCCTTACTCTTAGTTTGAGCAGTTAAGTTGAGAAAGGTAGGGCAGTAATATATCTTATATTTCCCTTCCTTGCATATTGAGCATTTGTCCGATATCTCTGCTATTGCAAGGCAGCAACCCTCCTTTATTTGCATTGGCTGATTTATCGCCATTAACCGGTGAAGCTTTTATAGATTTTGATTTATTAATCTGCAATGCTTCTAACATAATACACCTATTCGTTATAAATTCAATAAATTGAGTATGTGTTGCGATTTTCCTTGAAGACATCTTGGTCTCCCATTGTCGCTTTGTTGCATTGTCGAACTTCTCTGTCATCAAATGAACCAGAATGTACTCCATGTTTCCGTCAGTTCTCCAAGCTTTTTTAATACACGCTTTTCCGTGTGATCCAATAAGTAACGCAAATTAGAATGTGATTCTTTTTGCAAATTTGGAAATTCAATCAATGCCTGAACGTGATGGTGAACCAAAACGCGCTTTTGGTTCATTTTCGAATCGACTCTTAAGCAAATCCCATGCAACATCATAATTATCAGCCGATATCTCCATTGACTCTAATACTTCCGCTACTATACTCTTTAATGCTAACCGCAAGTAATACAGTTTTTTGATATCTGATAATGCTTCGTTTTCGTCAATTAGTGCCTTAAACGTATCTCGAAAGTTTTGGTTGATCGTAAGCTTCATTGAACGTGGGTAAATTTATCGGAGGTAACTTAATTCTATCTATCGAATTTGCCTGTACCTTGAGATTGTGATTTTCTCGTACAATCCTTGTTTATTCGCGTTCTGCTATGAGCCGCTTTCGCGGCTCCGGTTGTCGCGTAATAATCCGATTCTCCCGTTCTCCAACGTTCTCGAATTCTGCATCTACTTCCTCCAATGCGTCTTGAGTTACGTGAAATTCGTCCCATGCACATATTGTAACATATTTAATCTCGACTTCTTCGATTTGATGGTCAATCGATTTGTTCGTCAAAAACCCTGACGCGCATCAATTGCCCCTTAATTTTTCCACGTTCATTAACTTGCTCTCCTCCATAATAGCTATGCTTACTACTCATACAATTACGACCAAATGATAAACATACTAATACACTGAACGGCTACAGCGTTATAACTTCGTTATAATTACATCTCGACTGCAACTGCCGTGATAGTCTATCGTCTTGGAGAGTTTTTGTTCCAGCTCGACTCAATATTCTTCGTGGTTCCAAGTTCTCTGCAAGCATGCCGCAACTGCCCGATCTCTACCGTCGTAGATGTTCCTTGTGTGTCGCTCAACACTAGCGTATATACTTCTGAATCTTATGGTGATCTCGAAATCTTTTCTATCGACGGATCTGTTTCGAGATATATGTTTATGTCTCGATTTTTTGCCCAAATTGTTTTTTGTCCAGACTCCTCGTGATTCGATGAGAGATCCGGCTCGAAGAACCAATGTTAAATGATGAAGATTCTCGAGTTAATTTTGTTTTCTTCACTTTATTTCTTCGCAATACATTGTCTTTACCTAGATTGACAACAACATCGGATCGAATGAATATAAACTTTCTAGATCCCTTTTCGCTCTATTAACAAAAATATTTCAGCGCTCCGATTGATAATGATGGTAACTCTTCGGTTGATAAACGAATGCTACTTCTCTCTAACTTATATGTAAGCGCAGACGCGAATAACTTTTGTAAAAAATATAAAGATTTTATTTTTTGTTTCAGACTTTATTTTCAAAAATTAATATTTACAAAGATTTACATTAAAAAAGAAATTTTTGGCAAATTTTTTAAAATGGCAACCAAAATATGTCCGACCGTCAAATTTAGTGATGATATTCATTTTCAGAAAGCAAAAATAGAGAATTGATTCATAAAAAATTTTTTGCCACTGACGTCCTTAATCACAAGATGCACCCCGTTTCTCAATCGAATTACGAATGTAAAATAAGATTTAACTTTGGGTTGATCTCTAAGTCGCTAAAATCGATGACCAAACTACAGTTTTGAACGTAAAATTTCTCGCTCATCTCATTTCTAGAGATAAAAATAAAGATTACGTTAAAAAAATCATAATTTTCCAATTTGACCTTGAAAAGAGGGTCAAGATCAAATTTACATTTACCTGATGATTACTCTACTCAAATGTGATAACTTTAGATCGGGTTATTTTCAATCGTAATGCATTGTTGAGTAGGTTGGCGAATTAATTGAATTTTGCTAAGACTACTGTGCAATCGGCCATCTTGAATACGCCATTTTGAATACAGAAAAAAGCCAGACGGCTTTTAAAAGTAGATGTCACAAACTTTAATTTGAGCTGTCGCAGACTTTATTTTTTTCAAAACTGTTCTGGGGAGGGGAGATCCACTTCATGGAAAATGACTCACATATATATTTATGTGATATTATTTAATAAAATATGCAATATAAAATCAATATAACATCAATAAAAGTGATATTTCGGTCGTGATTTGAATTCGTCTTGAAGATCCCTATAATATTATAAAAAAAATTGTATAGTGCTATTTAAAAAATTTAAGATGACATTGATTTTTTTGTGAAAAAAAAATTTTTCTAAATATTTTTTCTAAATATTTTTTTATTACATGTTGTAATTATATGAAAGATAAATATGAAAGATAAATATTCATCTTACGACTTTTTTTAAAAATTGATTTATGCTTATAAATAGTATTCTTTGCTTATGATACATACATATTATATACATATGGCATCATTAATACCTAGGCATCTGAATTTGCAAGAGTATCAAGGCATATTCAAGACATGCCTTCCTTTCTAAATATTTATGCATTATGACTAATGGTTATTCGAAAATGTAACGTAAACTTAAAGTTGAACTAAATTAAACTATACATAAACTAAATTTAATAATTTATAAATAAAATCGCTTTTAGACACAACTCTAGTAAAAATTTTTCTCAGAATTTTTCAAAATTTCTGTATGATTTTATAACTTTCTCGCATTTTTTGTACGAATTGGAACTTTTCAAAAATATTCAAAAAAACTTTGATCTATACCTTTTCTCAGAATTTTTCATATATAATGTTAATGAAATATTCTAAGATTTCTAAAATTTGTTCTAAGTATAATTTGATAAAATGTTATAAAATCTAAAAAAGTTAAAAATATTTTTTTTTTAATTATGGAATAAAAAATCTCAAAATATTTTCCAAATAGAATCCATATATATGAAAAATTCTAAGAGAAAATGTAAACTTTTCGAATATTTCTAAAAAATGTATTTTAATTCACATAAAAGTTATAAGAAAAATTGTCATCAGAGAATATTTTGCAATTCTTTCTTATAAAAGAACAATACGAAAAATGTAACGTAATCTTAAAATTGAACTAAATTAAACTAATTGTGAGCTTAATAATTTATTAATATAATTAAATCAATACAATTAAATACAATTACATCAAACATTAAATAAATGACAATTATGTAAACATGTTATAAAGAAGACAAAAATTGCACAATAATCAACTGCAATAGGAATACAGTTTATGGATAAGAAAATATGAAAGAGGAATGGAGAGTTTAAAAGATCACAAGAAAAATAATCATCGCTCAAAAAAAAAAAAACAAAATCAGAACAAGATCAAAAAATTGTCGAAGCGAAAACCATCAATGAACATCTCTTTGAAGCAGCTGCTATATTTTAAACGATATTGCTATTGCAGCCGATTATTTGAGCAATTTCTGTGCTCGTGTGTCCCGCGTTATGTAAACTGATTATTCTATCTGTCTTCAGGATTTAAATTTGCATATATATTTCTGTTCATTTTTAGAGGTTTGCTCACATTAATAATTTATATACCCTTGTAAATAATATAACAAAATACATACTACAAAATATATACAGACATAGATACATGCACATAAAAAATTTTTCAGAAATATTCGAAAAGTTTACATCTTCTCTTAGAATTTTTCATACATCTGAATTGTTGTAAATAGTTGTGTCTAAAAACGATTTTTATTTATAAATTATTAAATTTAATTTATGTTTAATTTAATTTAGTTCAATTTTAAATTTACGTTACATTTTTTCGAATTATTAATCATAATGCATGAATATTTAAAATGCGCATCTTGAATATGCCTCGATATTCTTGCAAATTCAGATGCCTAAGCATTAGGGCCATTCCACACAAACTTGCAGAGTTGCATAAAGAAAATTATACAATCACATTTTTATTATAAACACAAATGTAAACTACGATTGAATAATTTTCTTTATGCATATGTTTATGCGGCTATGCAAGTTTGTATGGAATGACCCTTAAGGCTAAGTTGTCAGCATGCGATTCTAAATCAGGCGGCCTAAATCTGGTGAAATGTGACGAATCGATAGTCACACAGCACAAGCCCATGTACATGTGCTCTCGGCGCGCCGAAAGCGAGCACATATACATGGGCTCATGCTTGTGTATGTGTTCAGTGTCTCGCCACGATAAATCGCTAAATTTATAGGCATGCAAAAGAGACGTTTTGATAACAAAATTTGTGTGCTACATGTCATTTCGTTATTATGTACTTAATTGTGAAAAAGTAACATGTCTCGTACTTATGAAAGTCCTATAAATGGGCAGAAACAGTAAGGAGGCTCTTACTAGAAAATTGAGTTTACAATTCCATTCAGTAAGAAATTTCTTTACCTATCTCATGTAGACGGAATGAAAATGGATGGAATGTCGCCTTGGTCGCAAACTAATTTGCTTAATTTAATCGATATTTTATTATTTTAATACGACTAAGCAGTAATTTGCATTATTTATGCAATTTTCTTATCTATACTTTAAATACTCAAAAATACTAAATTATAAGGAGCTCCGCACAATAAAAGGAATAGGGAACAGAGTACAGGGAATAAAAATTTCAACTTATCAGAAACTGTGTCTTCCATGATTCCTTTTATGTATAATACATGATTCCTTTTATTGTGTGGAATCCCTAAGAAATCCGTTCTGTGTACATGGAGGTACTGTTCTATGTACATGGAATCGGATCGATGAAATTGATTTATTACTAGAAATTTTGAGATCAATTATCTTACTTATAATATTACTTTGAATACTCAAAAATATTGAATTATAAGAGTAATGAGATATATTTTGTTACTTAAAATTTCCGATCACATGGGACGGGTAGAGAAAATTTTTACGGAACGGAATGGCATGTTCAGCTGAGTTGATTGAATCTAAATATTGAAACGAATATTCAGAAACTTTTTTTGTAAATCTACAACGATGGATGAAATAGTGTTATTACTAATATTAAAATTATATCGAAAGGCAAGAAATGTTGGCGTGCTATTCCGATATTTAAGAGTGCGCGAAAATTTTATTTCGCTTATAACGTTTATTGCAACAGCAGAAATATACAAGAAAACAAAAATTCTGAATACAGTCAATATTTACACAAAGAATGAGGCGGCGCATCAAGGCGCAAGTGATTTAGTCTTTGAATGCAAACGACCGATCATGAGAAGTTCTTCAATTACTTTAGAATGACATCGGAATTATTTTAAAAATTGTTGTGTGGCATTATAGTGGCATTATAGTTGGACTGTATATATAAAACAAGAATATGTCGTATTGAAAAAGAATTATTATTAATTTTCTTCTTCGAAGTTGTCAAATTCTCAATTATCAACAATCGACATAGTTTACAATGACATGACATACCGTTGATTCTGTTTTGTCTCTATACCATTCCGGCTATGATTCCGGTGGTTCCGATACAGTAGAGAAACTTCTTACGGAACGAAATTGTTACTGATTTGATTGACTTGCTTTATTTGTTTTGATACAAACGTTAATAATAGTATTACAAGGTAAAGGTTATCTCTTTTACAAAAAAACGCTGTGATAGAAAATAATAACGGTCGCTCCTCTCTGTGAAGAAGCAAACATGGCGATCGGCTAGAGTTTCAGAAACCCTTTGGGGAGAGATGTGTCTTTCATCATGTGCCTCGTGCGTCCTCACTTATGGGTTCAAATTAAGCGTTAACAGGAGTGAACTGATTTCTAGTAAGAAATCCGTCGTTCCGATTTCGTATACATGGGATGGCATCCTAATACGTGAAAGTATACATTTCATTCATTTTAACAGCTGTTCAAACAATGTTTCTGCCCAAAATTAGGTTCATTTTACCTTTTAGGACTATTTACTGACTATTAAGGGAGAAAAGGACAGTTTCTGTCCATTTTTATTTTAAAGCAATCTCGCGTATTTAGATTTATCCAAATTCTGTCTTTATTTACAAATGGCTTGCAGCATAAATTAATGTGTCATTCCTCGCTTCTGATGATTGCAACATGGCCGCCGCGACTACTCAAGAGCCATGACGTTATATGTACATACATATTATGTACTTATTCAACAAAATAATTGACCATTGTGATACATCTTAGTATGGACCTTTTTTTAGAACTCATATTTTATAGTAACAAGATGACCATTATGCAAGACAGACCAAGTCTGTAGAAAGCAGATTTTTTTAAATGTCTGTTACACCCTACCAACAAAATAAATAAAATAACAACAGAATTAGATATACATACATAATACTGTTGACAGACTGCTAGAAAAAACATAATAGAATCTACAAGCATGTCGACAGGATGCTCAATTTCTGCCAATAATTTGCCTTCACATTATGTCGACAGGCGATGTTAACAAAAGCCTAATGCGGACGCAGTTGATGACAGACTGCCGTCATTTTCTGCTCGAACCTACTGATAGTCTGCTAGAAGACTGCAGACATTTTGCTATCTGAGTATCATGCGCTGTTAATGTGTAACTATCTTATCTTCAGAATATTTATTTATATTATGTATTAGGAATAAATTTTAATTTATGTAATTTGTATTAAAAAGGACCGAAATCATTGGTCGAAACATTTACTTTAGTTCAGAATGAATAATAAAAGTTGTACCGTTAATTGTATTGGCTCTCTGTTGACAATTTTTTTCTCCTTTTATATTAAATTCTTTTTAGCATATAAATTGATATAAAAATCAGGATTTGACAAGATGGGCCCAATCCAATAAAAAAAAACTTGAAAAACTCAAGATGAAATGGTGCTCAAAATTGCATCAATGTCACAAAGCGCAATTGCTGATGGAATCAAAATAATAAAAGTTTTTGATATATAAGGATCGAAGATCAAGGTTTTTTTATTAGAGATTAGTAGAAATTTTTAAAAATTTCGATTCTTTCAAAACTAAAAAATTTCAAACTGACAAGTTTTTGTTTTATAAATCACAGAGTAAACAAACAAAAACTGAAATTTTGTTTTGAAATTTTTACATGAAATTATTAAAAACTATGTGTCTGATTTTTCCTTTAATTATTTGTTAAATTATAATATTATAATGTACAAAATTTGATTTCTCAAAAATATTATTTTCTTCACAAAAAATTCACAAAAAATTTATTAACAAATGTTTTAAACATAATAAATATTTTGAGATCTCATAATAAAGTTTTTTCTCAATTTTTAGAAAATTGAAAAATTTAATTTATTTTTAGTTTTAATTTTCATCCTTCAAATATCAAATAGTAAATGTATTAATGTATTAAGTGTATTATTTATTATGTATATTTTTTTTAGCAAATTTGTAAAAAAATCTATACATAATGAACATTTTAGGATCTAACATGTGATGAAATCATTTTTTATAAAAAAAATCAATAAAAATAAATTGAAGAATGACTTAAACCCGACTGATCTGATTGATTTGGTTTATGAATTTTTCTTATTACAGATATATGTAGTACAGATATATGTATTCATTAATTAATAAATTAAATAAAAAAAATCAAATAAATTAAATTGAAATTAATTCACAATATAATTATATAAAAGGGGAAGTCAATAAGTTCTTAGAAAATCTGTCAGACGGCACTCGCAGTGTCATGTCACATTACTTTTTGACAAGTAGTATCTCTCAGCTGATTACTGTCAAAGCTGATTACTATTATTTTGAGCGGAATTCATCGCGTAGTTTCATTTCTGTAGATTAAGCGAACAATCTTTGTATTTTTTGCAAAATGGAAAAAACAAATTTCGTGCAATGATCAAACAGCTACATATGAAAGGTTTAACGCTGAAAGAAATCAAGGCAAGTTGAATAATGTTCACATCTGCATTTCGTTTTGCGATTGTATGCAATTGGGTGAATGAATTTAATGTGGTCGTACATCCACATGTGATGCATCTCTTTCGGAACATCCAATTGAGGCTGCTATGCCAGATACCATCGATAAAGTCCACGATATTATTTTGACCGAAAGTGCGACGAGTGAAAGTGCGCGAGCTTGTTGAGGCCACAGGCATATCACATGGCACAGTGATTTCAATTTTGCACAAACAATTGGGTATGAAAAAGGCAAGATGGATGCCGTGTTTGTTCACTGGATCATAAGCGCGACCGTGTGACGCTTTCAAAGTTTCGAGATATTTCAACATAATCCAGATGAATTTCTGCGTCGATTCATTACTACGAAACAGATCCATTATTTCATACCCGAGACGAAGGAACAGTCAAACAATGGACTTCACCGGGTGAACCAGCTCCCAAAAAGGCGAAGACTGTAAAGTCGGCCAGAAAGGTGATGGCCATGGTTTTTTGGGATGCACGCGGTATAATTCATATCGATTATTTTCCGTCGAAGCAAATGATCAATGACGATTACTACGCAACCTTATTGGACCGTTTCAACATTTTAAAGAAAAACATCCCCATTTCCATCAAGACAATGCACAGGTTCACGTGCCCAGCACCAAATTCAACGAATTGCGCTACGAATTGCTTCCCCATCCAGTATATTCGTCAGATTTAGCCCCCTGCGATTATTTCCTGTTTCCAAACCTGAAGAAATGGTTCGGAGGAAAGAGATTCACCACCAGAGAGCAGTTCATCGCCGAAACAGAGGCTTATTTTGAAGAGTTGGACAAATCATATTATTCGGACAGCTTGAAAAAGTTGGAGAATTGGATCAAGTGAATCGAGCTGAAAGGAGATTATGTTGAGAAACAAAAATCGATCAAAAAAAAATGTGTTTTATTATGTTTTTTAAAAACTTATTGACTTGCCCTCGTATTATATTAGATAGCGAATCTTGCTTATCATTAATAGATTGAAAAGAAAAAAAGCGCAAAAAACCAAGATTTTTTTTTAATTCCCTCAGAGTCGATTTTTTTTTAAACCCTGGTAGAAATGCTTTCAGAACATTGTACAGTAGCTTAAAATATGAGTCTCTTAACACTGAACCACTTTTAATTAAAAAAAATCTTGGACAAAATGCATTTTGAAAATCTGCTCCTCATATGATGTTACGATTTTTTATCACGAAAAATTATGTAACATTCAACATAATAAAAAGAGGTTACTTTTTACACTTTTACTTTTTGCCTTTCACTTTTTATGAGATTGTATCATTTTTTTGGTAAGATAATTTTCATGAAATAGATCACTTCCTGATCATAACCATAATCATAAATATGACATAACCATAAATATGAACTGTTTATTGAGAACAGTACAAGTTATTGCATATTACATTCGCAAAATAAAGTAAATAACATTCTCAGCAGTATGGTCAGATTGTTGACATATCTATTTTTCTCTAATTTTATATTTTAAATATTTATTTGTTTTCAATTGGTTCCTCGGGTGGGCCAAAGTTAAAGAAGATATTACCTGATATTTTTACCTGAAAATGAAATGCAGGATTTTATATATATATATATATATACACACACACACATACACACACACACACACAGGCACGCACGCACGCACGCACGCACGCACGCACGCACGCACGCACGCACGCACGAACGCAAATGATATAAATCATTTAATTTGTAATTTTTTATAGAGTGTTTTATTTTAAGTGATATGGTCGACTATCTTGCGAATCAATGATTTTATTGAAAAATTTTTCGAACGAAAGTTGCTTAAAGGGAGATGATGGAAATGTGGACTTGATCTTGAGTGACCTTGTCAAAATCATTAATGTTTTTTTAAATGGAAACCCCTATTTTTTATTATATATTTTTGTAGTTTATCTCGAGAGCTTTCCGAAATACTATAATAAAGTTATGTTTCATTGATTATTTTCCGAATTATGGAGCTTGAAAATTACAGTATAGCCGGCGATATCTATATAAGCGCGTGTGAACAGGATTCTTACGCGCGCAGGATTTTCTCTGCGAGTTATTCACATTGCTTAACATACACTCGCGCGGAATTGAGTGCAATCTTTCCCAATTGAACGATTCAACTTTCCTCTTTTTTTCGTATAGCTTTTTCTTTCAATTTTTTTACATTAGTGGACTTTTTCAAGGCTTTTTTCAAAATAATCGCTTATAATTCAAATGAAATCGTTGATATTATTCTTGTGCTTGGTGAAGCTGGATAAAATTATTGTAAAGCAGAAAGATTGTATCGTAATAGATATCCGTTTAGACATCCAAATGCAATGTAAATAAGAATTTTATTACGAGAGATACCGAATTAATCTTGTCTTAATCGGACGAATTCAGTGATCGATCTTGCCTTATAACTTAGCAAGTACTTAACGAAAAGTAACTTTATTATAGTGTTTTGGAAAGCTCTCGAGATAAGTTACAATATATAATAAAAAAATAGGGATTTCTATTTAAAAAAAACATTAATGATCTAAACCTGATTTTTTGACAAGGTCAAGTCCACATTTCCATCATGTGTTTCCCTTCAAGCTATGCAACTTTCGTTCAAAAAATTTTTCAATAAAATCATCAATTCGCGAGATAATCGATCATCATATCATTTAAATCATATCATTTAAAATAAAACACCCTGTATACAACAAAATATAAAATTTAATATATATATAAAACACAAAAATTACATTATAATATTGGGTCAGGGAAAAAATTTCTTCGTATTTAAAAAAAATTATTTGCAAAAGTTTTTCATTTGTTGCGAAATTATCATTACAATTATATCATTCGTTAGAGCAAAGTTTCAGCTTTAAGAATCTGTTTTTTAAATTGATGATTTTTATCGGAGTTATGAGCAATAAAAGTCAGAATGTTCCTTTACTTAACTCGCGAATAACTCAGGAACAAAAAATCGTAGGAACATTTTTAAAAAATAATTTTGTAGGGAAAGCTTCATGATAGTCGAAAATTTTTTTTGAGCACATGAGAGATCCCCAAAGGGAAAAGAAAATTTTTCAGTTATAGTTTTTTAAATATAAAAATTATCAAATTCACAGAAACTCAAAAAAATATAGTAACTTTTCGAGATTTGAAGCTTTAAAACCCTTTTTTAAATTTAAATTTCGTTCATTTTTGATAAAGATGTCATACATTACAACTTTACAATTTTGAATAAAAAAAAGGTAATTATTTAGAATATTCCTCCCCCTCCTCCTAATCTCATTTTAATAAAAATACATTTATTCGACGTGTTTTCACTAAAAATGAATCTGGCAAAAAAACGCGGTCGGCCTCGTGAATAGAGTTATTAAGCTTCAATCAAAGTTGGAGACTTTAGAGATTAAGATATCCATCATCCCAATTCGATACAGCTCTATACATGTACGTTCTGCGTTAATTACATAAATTTACTGCTTTAAAAACATATTTACTATATTAAAAATACAAATTCACTGCTTTAAAAGCACAAATTAACTACTTTAAAAACACAAATTCTTTGCTTCACAAACGCAAATTCACTGCTAATGCAAAGAATTTGTGTGCTTAAAGCAGTGAATTTTTGTTTTTACAATTAATTTGTATAATTAATGCAGAACGTATACATAGCGCTATATTGAGTCAGGTGACAGATATCTTAACCTCTAAAATTTTCAACTTTAACACTTAATAATTCGATTCACAAGGCCGATCGCCGCATTTTTTTACCAGATTTTTTCGATTTAAGTGAATAAGTGTATTTTTATTAAAATTTGAGGTGGGAAAGAGGGGTTATTCTAAATATTATCTTAAAAAATATGAAATTTTTCCCTGATCCAATATATCAAGAAATATGCATTAGAATAAGATTTTATAATCTGATACAGTTAACATTATCTGAAGTAACATAAATTTAATACATACATAAGCTATGGTACCAATTAGTATACCAATACCAACAATTAATTGAGTATTGTAAACTTTCTGTCTTGCGTCATAATATTCTTTCCATGATCCACATGGTCCAGGTATGTCATTTATTGTTGGCAATTTAAATACATCATCCATAGCTTTTGAACCAGAGGAATGACTGCCTTTAATGAAAAATATATTCAGATGAAAATATTATTTTTTTAATTCTTAATTATATGCAATTTATAGATTATTTCTGATTTATATATTTTTGCAAAAATAATTCCAATTTCAATATATTTTCAATTTTTCAATTTCAATATTAGACCTGTTCGTGTTGCTTGAAATTCTCCAAAATTTTTGAACTTAAAATAGAGATAAATATATTTGGGCATTGAAAAGAGAGAAAGCAAACATGCTGAATACAAAAAGTGCAAGCAATGCAAACAAACCTGATGACAATTCTAATTAAAATAAAACATTTCTTGTATCAATTTGAAATAGTTCTTGCTTTAGACAAAATGCTACTGTTAAATATTCGAGTGATATTATATTAAGTCAAATTTATAGAAAATCAGAAACCATAAAATCTAATGTTAAGGCAAAGAATATATTTTATGATAAATTATATGACTGTACTTTTACAAGAGCATTTTCTTATAATTCACAATTGATTATTTTCATAAATTCACAAGTCTAAAATAATTGGCAGAAAACATTAAAGAATTTATCATTACGAGCACAAAGGATTTTTATATTTATTATTATTATCGCTATGGATTTACACGGAATAACATTTAGCGGCATTCATACGTAATAGCAAACATTACATAAGATATAGAGCTGATTGTATCACGGATTAGCACGAATGGCTTTAAAATAATGAAAATCTCACCACTTCTGATAAAGTTACGAGTGATCGGTCGCAATATATGATTAAGCATTTCGACGTAATTAACTTGTCCTCGATGCACAAGAAATCTACGAAATGTGACACAAAGCAAACGAAATATTGTTGACAATTTGACCAAGAGATATATTGAATCGACAATGGTTGACAGAAGAAGTGTTGCCACAATATAAGCCTAATTTACATCGAGGATTCGATCCGAGTCAGAATGTAAGGGGATTGCATAATAAAACAAGAAACAAGGAACAAAGAAAATAATGACCGTATTCATATAAATTTATTTTTGGATACTCTACAAATTATTTCATTGGTTGCTGAGCATTTATCTAAAGATAAATTTAAGGAAGCCTTAAGTACAAGGTCTGACTATGAATAGAACGCACTTACACAATGTTAGCGCGATACATGCTATAATTTACGTCACGCATATTATAGAATTTTAGAGATAAAAGCGCGTTCTGAATTGGGTCTAAGAATTTCAACCTATCAGAAACTATGTATTTCACAATATATGATTTCTGATTGGTTGAAATTCTTATTCTTTGTTCTCTGTTCCTTTTATTGTGCGGACCTCCTAAGGGCTATTCCACAAATTTACATAGCCGCATAACCATATGCATAAAGAAAATTATCCAATCACATTTCTGTCTAAAGACAAACGTAAAATATGATTG
>NW_012130075.1:5322933-5364670 GCF_000143395.1 Atta cephalotes
ATTGGATAATTTTCTTTATGCATATGTTTATGCGACTATGCAAGTTTGTATGGAATGGCCCTAAGAATTAATTGCAGTTGAGAATTCGACTATTAAGCATGGGAAGCACAGATTCGGCTCCCCGCTTAACAGGAGAATGCTCGACTGCAGTTGATTCTTGCATTTTGATCCGGATCGAACTTTCGGTGTAAACTAGGTCAGTGACAAAGATAAAATGATATATCGACTTGTGTTATCAAACGGAAAGCACCCTATAAAACCGAGTTCACATCTTGATGGAAAAGCGGAAGCAGAAAAGCAGAACTCACGAAAAGAAGCAGATAAGCGAAATGTATCGCTTATTACTATTTCGAGTTCCAATTGGCTTCCGCTTTCCGCTTTTCCGTCAAGATGTGAACTCGATCTAAAGTTTGTTTGCGTTGTATGCTCTAATGGTTCCTGCACATAGAGCTAGGGTACGTTCCGTTTCTTGCATGAAGCGCAGAGTATTTAGTATTGTAGTGAGTATTTAGTGCATGACATGGAGTGCAGGGTAGAGAAACCGTTTCTCCAATGTAGTTTTAGTAACGGAACAGTGAATTCATGCAGTGAACATGGACGATTTAAAATTGACTGAATTATAAATGCATTCAATAATTATTGTTACATCTTCTTTTTTGACAAAAGAAGATTTATATTTTTCGAGTAGCACTTATAATCTCATTCTGCAAGAAAAGAAAAATAAAGCGTTTTATCAAAGTGTTCAAAAAGGATGTTTAATATCTATTTCTAAAATATTAGAAATTTAACAAAAATTTTACAGATTATTTTTACATATATTCAGCAACTTATAACAAAATCCAAAATCGATGTTCACTGTGAAGCAACTTGAAGTTATAAGAGTGTAAAATATAAAGATTTTAAGGTTAAATTTGAGATACTGCCAAAAATTTTTCATTTTTTTCAAAAATAATTAGCAATAGAAATTCAAAAGTACATTTCCTGCATTTTAGTTATGAGTAAATGATAAGATTCTATCTACAATCTTTATTATTCAAATATATGAAAACAGTACCTATTCGTCAAAATCAAATTTCAGAAACTTTTTGCTACAATTATACATATAAAACATCCTTAAAATCCGTTATTTTTATTTTCCTCTGTCTATCTTGTAAAGCTAAGGTAACTAAGATAATGACTAATGTAAACTTAACCTCTATCATAATCTACTATTTTATATTCAGGAATTTAAAACGATATGAAAAATAGTGGTAATATATCAATATATTAATTTTTCAGTATTATATAAATCAGGGACTAAAACTCGATATTCTATAGCGGTATATGCAAAACCGAGATCCAAACCAGTATTGGATCCAAATACGTTACATACCGATATTCAACCAAAATTTTCATAATATCAGTATACGCATAATTTTTCGTTAATAGTATTATACTGTATATATATTTTATAATATATGTATATATGAAATATTAAATTAAAAAAAATTTTGGGTATTCTGAGCACCGTACTTACGTATCTTTAACTCTTACGTGATTTTGAGTACACTCGCCTCAGCCGAGCCACTCATGATTTCAGTTTCGCGCTAAAATATGTTGAATACATAAGCTGTATGAACTGCCTCAACTCGAGAGGTGAGGCACTTCATGCAATCTCATGCACCGGAAGAGGCGGAGTCATGCAATTGGCAGTAGGTTGAATCATGCATGCAGTGAGTGTGCATGAAAAGAAACGGAACGAACTTCTATGTTTCTATGCGCATCATGCAGAAACGGAACGCATCCCTAGAAATAAGTATTCATGTTCATTTTTACCTTTTCTTACTCCTTGCTCAGTCCCCATTTCATCACTGAACTGTGACGGATTATGGTCATTACAGATTATTGTTTGATTATTATTATTTGTATTTGCTGTTTGAAATTTTATAGTTCCTTTTATTTCATTTTTGCTCTCAAAATCAGTGGAATATCTACCGTAATATTAGTGCAGGATCTGAAGAGTGTCTGGCGTTCAAGTTATTTCTAGATAAGGTGCAAAATATTTATGTCAATTTGAAGAAAAGGATTGAAATTTCTCATCTGCGAGGAAGTGTAGTGATGTTTATTCACAAGTCATGTATTTATTTTACAGCAATACAGCAAGTTGTTGACGAATATTATCCGCAGGAAATTTAAATGATCAAATACTTTTTCTGATCTATTGATACAGTTTACTGCAACGCAACAAGGCCTTTTATAAAATAAATAAATTTTTTTATCTTCATTAATATATAATATTTCTGTTTTTTTATAGCCTTCTCTTAGTCTTATGTATATAAAATTTCAAAGTGCGGAAATATATAAATACGAAGCTACATGGTTTCCAACAGCTTAGAAACTATAACCTATAACAATCATAACGACCATAACTTTCTCAGTTCAGCGGTGGAGTGGGAACAGAGCAGAGTGGGAGTAAAAATAGCGAATATACGAATCATGTTTATAGTGTTTTACTGCATACAGAAAGTGATAAAGCTTACCGCGCGACGGAAGTTATCGCAAATTAATAATTCTATGTTTTTAAGTCGGCCTCACCATACAAAACTTCTAGAAATGATGTAATATTATTTCCGTCGCGCGGCAAAAGTTGGATTGAGCGCGGTGGAAATGATATATCTATTATCTTCGAGCAAGCAAGACGTTGATTGACTATCGCGCCAACTTCCGCGATGAACGTTACCGCATTCTGTGTGCAGGAGCCATGATGGCTATGGTCAAAGTCTCGCTACAAATGCTTTGAAACATTTGATGGACTAATGAGAGACGAAAGAATTTTACAAACTGGTCAATTAAAAAACGTTTCAAAGTGTTTGCAAAATCGCGTTGACCATATGCTCGCATGCTCCAATATGCTCCTGTCATAGCTCTTTCTCACTCCAATGTCCTTAGAGTGAATAGGAACTATGGCGACGGGAACAAACCTCTTGGGTGCAGTCGAGTTGCCGCTATGAATGCTTCAAATCATTTTTTTGATTAGTCAATTAGTAAAATATTACGATTAGTCAATTAGTCAATTAGTAGTTCTTTCTTCCGATTCTTTCTTTCGGTTTTATCAAATGCTTCGAAGCATTCGTAGTGACAATTCGACCAAACCCCTTATACAGTATACAGTAGCGCAACTCTCTATCTCGGGACGTTTGATGTTAGTGAAATCAAAATTAGCACGCATGCGCAAGTTGAGATATTATAAATGGTAACGCCATCTAGACTTCTCTCTCATTTACTCTCTTAGGCTGTCGCACACACCTTCCATAACAGTAATCATAAGACCGTAAGAATAAGCTAATCACAGTCGAGAATTCTTTTGAATTCTGATTGACTGATTCTTGCATTATGTCTTATGTTACTGTCTCACGAAAGATGTGTGCGACAGCCTACTCTTTTATCCTGTCCGAATCGTAGACTATGTCTATAGTCCAAATAATATCTTTCTAAAGCGAATTACAATGAGATTTGAAAACATTAAAAATTAAGTCGTAAGAAATTAACAAATCATAGTGAATTGTTGTCCTGATGATTCTTACGTCTTAAAATTTCATAAATAAAATCGCTTAATCTATTGAAACATTAAAGAAATCTGATTATAAAAAAGTATAAAATTAAATTATATATATGTAATTTATATATGTATATACATTTATATGTGTGTGTGTGTGTGTTTGTGTACGTGTGGTGTGTGTGTATATGTATGCATATTTGCATATAAAGGGAGAATACAAATTTATAATTACAGAAAATGAACTTTATTTTAATATGATAAAAAATTTATAATGTATCTACGTATTTTTTATTTTTTAAGTTTCTTTTACTAGATCATACTGTAACAACAATCTATGGTTTAGAAAGAAAAAAAGAAAATATATTATATATAAACACATTAAGAAATTGTTTATTATAAATATTATAAAATATAAAATCTACGCATTTTACATATAAAATAATATACGATTTTAAACATGTATAGATAAATATCATATTTGGTTTATAACGCATAACATAAAAATTTAATTATAATTATATATATGTATATACACGGAATATAAACAGCTTATGCAAAACAGATAAATATCTATAAGTAATCTAAAGTAAACTGAAATTGATAGTTATAAAAATATAATTATAAAATTATCTTATTTTAGATAATGTCTTTCCTTTTATGGGTATGGCATCTGAATGAAGAAGAATTCTTCTTTTACTAATTTTATCATTTCTCTTCAAAATATAGAGAGCATTGACAATTTCTAGAGAAATATTCAGAACTTTTTTCTTCTAAATCTAGTCTCCCACTTCCTCGTATCCGCAACCATCTGTTAAAATAATTTATTAATGTAAAAAAATATTAAATACACATTATACAAATAATATTGAAAAATTGAAAATATTTATATATGATATATCTATTATATTTTTTAGGAAATTTAAATACATGTCTTCCTTCTAATTCTAAAGATTTCTAGGACATCCATTTATTAAACAATTATTTAATATTTTTTCCACTCATTTTCTTGATATGCAATCTATTTTCTTTTTATATCTGAAACAGAGCTAAGATCAAAGTGTTTTCTGTAAGAGAATTGAAAATCTGTACGATATATACTACATGAGCTGAAAATCCCGGTATTTTTAATGAAAATAAACGTTTTTTGGGCAAAGTTATATTTAGTCCTCAACATAGTTGCTTTCGAGGGCGATACACTTGGTATAACGATTTTCCAACATTTCGATACCCTTTCTATAGTACGAAACATCCAAGCCTTCGAAATACGCCTCGGTTTCCATGACTTCCTCCATTCGATGTGAATCTCTTTCCTTGGAATCACCGCTTGAGGTTTGGGAACAAATAATAGTCGCTGGGAGCCAAGTCTGGAGAATACGGTGGATGAGCAACCAATTCGAATCGTAATTGATCCAATTTGGCCATCGCTTTTAAGGACGTGTGTGATGGTGCGTTATCGTGATGGTACAGAACGAAGGTGAAAGTAGCATCACTTAAATGACTGTAGCTTGTAAACGAATGAACGAAATGAAACTTCATACATGAACTAGTGACAGATGAACCTCTCGAAATGAATCATGTTCATTTTCTAGTGGCGCCACCTATTGAAAAATCCCTTTTCAGCCCATGTAGTATGTACAGATCTACAATTCTCTTTAAGGATAATTGTCACTTTCTTTATTCTTTTCACTTGATTTCACTTCGCTGCACTTCACAATAATCCACTTTACTTCACTTTACTTCACTATCAATATCTAAAACAATTTGTAAGACATCATTGACATAAAAACATACGAACTTAATACTATCGTTATCGCCAAATGTTACACAAATTTCAACGGTTAAGAGAAAGACCAAAAACACAAAGAATAAGTGAGAGAAAGTTCAGATGGCGTTACCGTATGTAATGTCAGCTTGCGCATGCACGCTACGATTTTGGCTTCACATAATGAATAGAGTTGCGCTACTATACTATATTGTGCCTCTTATTACTTCATGAGCCAGACTCTGAGATTAGATCAATCAGATGATCTCTATCTAGCTTTGCTTTTTGATGATGAATTGTTGCACAAAAGTGTGCAAACTATTTTTACGGTAATTATACGATTTAGCACCAACTATCTCAAAATCAATAAAATTAGGCTTATTCGACGCATTTTTTTGCATGAAGTGAATTTGGTAAAAAAAAGTGTCACTCTGTCCCACGAACAGAGATATTAAGCGTTAAAGTTGATAACTGTTGAGGTTAGGAAATCTGTTACAGAGACAAAATGAGGTCGATAATTCTTCAAAAGAGCTATCTCCGATTTCGATGAAATTAGGATCATTCAAAGAATCTAGCAGAAAGAAGTTCGAGACTGCTCTGCGAAGAGTTACGTAGTAACACTTCAGTTAACTTTAAAGCTCAATATCTCGCTTCGCAGGGCAGAGCGACTTTTTTCAGCCAGATTTTTTCATTTCATGCAAACACGGTAAATAAGTCTAATTTTATTGATTTTATTAATTTTATTAATTTTATTGATTTTGAGTAATTGATAATTGTATAATTACCATTTTTACTTATAGCATTTTCGACCCGAGTGGATTTGCTCTTATTTGGATTGGATAATGTTCTATTATTGTTGACGTTACATATTTTATCAATAGGAGAGCATATAACGTCATTAATCCAATCTAGATTGGTGGCAAATCCACTCGGGTCAAATGCGCTATTAGAAAGAAGTACATATATATATTAAGTAAAAAAAAGTTGGACTACGTATATTTCATCGCGTATTTACTTATGTTCGCCAGGAATTGTAAAACTTGTAGTTTTAGTAATTGTCGCTCGTCGATTAAGTAGTTTAATTTGACATCATTTGAGAATAAGTTCAACTAAAAGTTCACATAAAAGATTCGTTTATTCGTTTATTTGCGAACTACCCATTTACAAAAAAAATTGCTTTTTTTTGTTATATTAAAATTATTTTTATTTGTTATTGGGTATATTCAGAACGACAACCGTTTACTTGAGCACTCAGTGAGCAGTTGTCATTGTCTAAATGCATTATGTTTATGAAATAACTAAGTTCTTGCATTTTAGCATACAACCAGCAAAACGTTACATCAACACAATGATACATCCACTAATTGCAGTATGCCAAATGCGATCAATAGCTGACAAAGTGAAAAATCTACAGGTTGTGAGCGAATTAGCAGCTGAGGCCAAACGCAGATCAGCCACAGTATGTACTTTAATAAATAATGTTTGATATCCTAAATTGCATGACATTAACTTTATTCTTCTAATTTATTATATTTTGCAGATAGCATTTTTTCCTGAAGCTTGCGATTTTTTGGCAAATAATAAAAAGGATATTGTCACCATGGCTGAACCTTTAACTGGACTGATAGTGACGTCTTATAAAGAGATCGCTATTAAGAATAATATCTGGTTATCCTTAGGTGGAATTCACGAAGCTGTAAATACTTTAATTTCCATTACATTAATTTATTTAATTACAAAAGATAAAATAATTATAATTCTTCAATAATATATAAAGACATTCATCATTTCAGTCAGACAATATGGAAAAGATTTACAATACGCATATATTGATAAATAATGAAGGAGAACTGGTTGCTGTATATAGAAAATTACACTTGTTTGATATGGATAATAAGGATACTGGAGTACGTCTGATGGAATCGGACTATGTGCTTAAAGGAATTGAAATTGTGCCACCTGTGCTTACACCGGTCGGCAAGCTCGCGCTTAGCATTGTATCCTTAATTAAAATTAATAATCATGTCATTCCAGCTTTAAAAATGATCTTCATATATGGTATTAAAAAATTAATTTTTTAAAAACAATTTTATCATTATTTATGTTCCTACTAAGTAATAATAACTTTTTGTTTGAAACACTTTTTGTAAAATTAAAAACAAAAAAATATTGAAAGATGGTTGATTAAATTGGGACATTCTGGGGATTAATTGTGCATCTCAAAATGGGGTAAAAATTAAAAAAGTAATTAAATTGGTGTTGATCAATGAAATTATAAATATTCTAGTGAATTTGCTCACTTTTGTAATTTTCATTTCATTTCGAGATACACAATCGAATCCCTGCATATATAATGCATATATATAAATTATATATATATATATATAGAGCAAAACACAACTTAACAATGATACAGTGTTATGACATACGGTTTCCCGAGTTATCGATAATATTGCGGAATATGGGAGCGCAGATTCTCACATATCCATCAGCATTCACATATGAAACTGGCGCTGCACACTGGGAGGTGATGCTGCGAGCACGAGCAATAGAAAATCAGTGTTATGTCATAGCTGCAGCGCAAACTGGCACGCACAACAAAAAAAGAATGAGCTGGGGTCATGCCATGGTAAATAATTATGTATATAGAATACAAATAAATACAGCATCAGGAGGCATAGAATAAGAATCAATGCTAGTATTTGCGCAAAAAAATAACAATAATAAAGATACAAATAAATTTAATTAATTCTGGATGTTTCGGCTCTATTTTGAGCCATCTTCAATAGATAAATATATAAAGAATTACCAAAACAAATATCACTGATTAATAAATTGTAAAATTGTAAAATTGTAAAATATTTCATGCTTTTTCATATGCAAACTGCATGGACCATGTAGTGAGACGCGACCATTCTCAACATTAACCAATGTTACAGTTTCACGGTTGAATCGTGATGGATTCCCAATCTCAAAACTAAATCAAAAGAAAGTATTTTTCTTGTGTTAGAAATCTGATGGAAATTGTGATCTTAAAAAGTTGCTCATGTCTGTGCGCACGAAATGCAAGAGATCCGGTTCGACTCCCGACCGATATAATATTTTTCGAAATAAGAATTAATTATTTACAGATTTTAATATGTCACATTCAACATTATTAAAATCATTTCGAAGATGCGAAAAAGCATCAAAAATTTGTTAAATTGATAGTCAATTTAATTCATGATATTATTGCGATAGTTTAATAGAGTTAGTGTTTCAAGACCGAAAAATCATTTCGACGCGCGTTTCTAAGGATTACATACGTAATATATAAATTCATACGAATCATACAAGCATTAAGCTTTAGCTAGACCGTTTAAAAGCTTTGATTTCTATAGTTTGTGTTATCACATATACAGTTCTATAATATTGTTTAATAAATTGATTCAATTTATTTATACTATAATAACTTACTTTTTGACACTGTTTATAAAATTGTTGAATTTTTTTTATATTCCATCAATGAACGGAATCATTTAATTGTGTGTATAGTATAGTTATTTGTTTCGAAAATTAAAAAATTTCTCACTATAATTAAAAGCGTAATCCGTCATTTTCAGATTGTAGATCCTTGGGGTACTATTATAGCACAATGTGCGGATAAAATGGGTATAGCTATGGCAGAAATTGATCTTGCACTATTGGAAAAAATTAGGAAAAATATGCCGTGCGAACAACACCGCCGTAATGATTTATACTCAAGAATGGAATGTCAATAGTCTACTTAACACGGTTAAAAATTAGTAAGTAATTATCATAATTATTGTAATTAAAATTCTTGTTCACTTAGTACTACTATTTCAAAGGTGATTCACATGCATGTTAGACTTGTTCGCATTACTTTGTGCATTCAGCATTTTTGTTTTCTCTCTTTTGTAAAAATATTTGGGATTTCAAGTAATGCGAACAGATTTATTGTTGCAATTGCCCACTATCAATCACAGCGACTTTTCCGTAGAGAGTTTTTTTTCTAGCACTGTGATTGGTTTGTGCGCAATTGGCTCGTGTGTAATTGATATATATCCTATTTCAGATTATGATATCAGAAGTGAGAAAATACACAATAAAATCTTAGTTGAAGTAATATTTTTTATAATAAGTTTTTTTATAAGTTTAAGATATGTATTATATCAGTAGCATCAAATTGATGAGCAAAGGGCCTAGCCAAATAAGCATATAAAAAATTTTAAACCCTTAAACCCTTAAATCAATTTTGAGTATGTTCACATTGTTAAGCTCGATAAATGATTATTTTAAATCAAATTTCAATCTGCTAAACTTATCTATGCAGTAATAATAGTGAAAAACATGAATTTTAAGTTTTTATTATTTTTATTTTTTTTCCTTTTCCTTTTCGTGTAAATTAAAAAATCTGAAAAATTTGACACACTCTTTAATATTGCTAATATATGGTATATCAATCATAATATATGGTATATATTATATCTAAAAAAAATTTGTTTAGATTTTTGACGAAAAATTTGAATAAAAAAAATAAACAAATTTTTAATGAATATTTTTTATTGAAAATATTTAAATACTATCTTAAAAAAATTATTGTAAATTAATCATTCCATGATGAATGAAATATGTCATATTCAGATTTTTTAAAAGTATGAAGCACTCTCCCTTCCTCCTTCTCTTCTCCCTCTCTTTTTCTTTTTTCCTTCCTCCTCTCCCTAGAGAGGAAGGGAGGGGGGGAGAGAGAGATGGTAATTTACATTCTTTTTAAAGTATGATCTAATCATTTAAATATGAGAATTTACATATTTTTAAGTCTATGTAAAAAAACTTAATCACTGTAAGAAATACCAAACATATTAACTAAGCCACACAAAAATGATTTAACGCAAACAACGTTACTGTAACAATTAAATAGAAAAAAAATTAAATATATATATTTTCCTTATACTATAATTTCATTAAAAAAATCATTTACTTCTAAATACACATATTGTATAAAATATTTTAAAATAATGTATGCATATGTATATAATAATGTATAATTATGGTATGTAATGTACGCATATGTATATAATAATGTATAATTATGATAATGTACCTATGTATAAATATAATAATATTATATTAAATATACTTCTGGTGGGAAAATATAAATAAAAAATATAAAATTAGTTTTTAATTTTTGAAACAATGCTGCACATCTTTAAAAAAATCTGAATACAACATATTTCATTCATCATGAAAAAATGATTAATTTATCAATTTTATTTAATTTTATTAATTTTTTTAAGATAGTACTCAAATATTTTCAATAAAAAATATTCATTCAAAATATTTTTATTTTTTAAAATTTAATTTAATTTAATTTTTCGTTAAAAATCTAAAAAAAATTGTTAAAACTCCTAAATAGTTACCATATTCATAGTGAATCGTGACGTCAGAAACGAGAAATGACACGTTAATTTTTATTACATTTATAAATAAAGATAATTTGAACAAAATGAGAATGATGAGTAAATAATTGTAAAAAGTGATAAAAGGCATTAAGTGCTTTTATTCATGTATAATACATGCCTAGCTTATTTTCACACTTATCTTTTATCACTTTTTACGATTATTTATTGACTCGGGAGGGATAAACATAGTTTTCATCCATTTTTACAAATGTTTTAAAGCAATCTCATTATTTTGTTTTATCTAAATTATCTTTATTTATAAATGGCATGTAATAAAAATTAATCATGTTTCGCTTTTGATGTCGTGATGTTATGGTTATGATGACTACTTAGGAGCCTTAATCATGTTAAAAAGTGTGTCAAATTTTTTCATATTTTTTAATTCATTCATAGGAAATAAAAATAAAAATAAAATTGATATTGACCATCACTACATGAGTTTAGCAAATAAAAATAAAAATAAAATTGATATTCACCATTACTACATGAGTTTAGCAGGTTGAAATTTGATGTAAAATAATCTTTTATCGAGCTTAACAATGTGATGTACTCAAAATTGGATTTGGTTTGAGGATACTTTTCATATGCTTATTTGATTAGGTCCTTTAAATTATTATATATTATATTTTTTAAATTATTATATTTTTAAAATTATTTTAATTTAATTTATTACTTGGGAGTACAAATTAGTTCGGTCCGTTTCTCTAAAGATTGCTCCAACTGTTGTGAATGGTTCATAGTGACAGTTGATTTTGGCGGTTTCAGAGAGGTTAAACATCTGTTAATAATTCAGTTTATATCGCTTTGAGTTACAAAAACTTTGATTTTTACTGTGTTTGAAATGTCGAATTTTGTGTTAATCAAGCAGCATTTGCGGGTGGTTTTGATTTTCTGCTTTAATTGGAAGAAAAGTGCGGCTGAAGCCCATCGAATGCTTGTCGAAGTTTATGGTGACACTGCTCCAACTGATAAATCATGTAGGGAATGGTTTCGATGTTTCAAGGATGGAGATTTCAGCGTTGAAGACAAGCCTCACTTTGGACAGCCAAAAAAATTCGAAGACAAAGAATTAGAGGCATTACTCGAAGAAGATCAGAGTCAAACGCAAGAGGAGCTTGCAGAATTATTGAGAGTAACTCAACAAGCCGTTTCTGTACGATTGAGAATTATGGGAATGATTCAAAAACAAGGAAATTGCCTTATGATGTCGAAACCGAGAGAAGGCGATTTTTCCTTTGCGAACAGCTGATTCAAAGACAAGAGAAAAGGTTTTTTGCATCGGATTGTGACTGGAGATGAGAAGTGGATATTCTACGACAACCTCAAGAAGAAAAAATACTACGCTAAGCCCGGTCAATCGTTGCCATCGAGCTCAACATCACGGCCGAATATTCATGATTCGAAGATCATGCTCTGTATCTGGTGGGACCAAAAGGGTCTTGTTTATTATGAGCTGCTGAAACCTGGTGATTCCATTACGGGCGATCGGTATCGGCTACAATTGAGCCGTGCATTGCGAGAAAAACGGTCGGAATACGAGCAAAGACATGATAAAGTTATTCTTCTTCATGACAATGCTCGGTCTCATGTTGTTGAAGTCGTAAAAAAATATTTGGAAACGCTCAAATGGGATGTTTTATTGCCGTATTCTTCGGACATTGCTCCTTCTAATTACTGGTTATTCCGAAGGATGCAACAAGTCACCGGTTCACTTCTTTCGCAGAAATCGAAAATTGATTCCAAAATTGGATCGCCTCCAAAGACGAATCATTTTTTCGAGATGGAATTCAAAAATTGTCTAAGAGATGGGAAAAAGTAGTAGGCAGCGATGAACAATACTTTAATTGATCTGTTCATTCATTTTGTTTTGAAATAAATGCACAAAAAACGGATCGAACTAATTTGTACTCCCAATAATTCGAATGTAATCGGCAGATATCTGAAATAAATGTATTTAAAATAAAATATATTTTAAATAAAATGTATTTAAATACATTTTACATATAGAGATGTTATTCAATAACTTTGAACGTAATTTGCGCTTCTCTTACTTATTGTTAGTTGACGTATTTATATTAGCGGTCTTGTTCTAAATTTATAATACTGTTTATAACACGACTCGCTACCAATGGGACTTGCTCGGATTCGCGCGAGCACCGCAATCATGCGAATTCCCTTTAAATAAAACATCAATCTAAATTTATTCCAGGCGTGTAAGGCAGAGCTCACACTACATTGCCTTACTGATGAGTTTAGTAGTGAGGATAAGTTTAGTACTGAAACGAAACGCTGCGGCCAACTAAAAAGCTTCGAGTCAGGCTTCCTTGGACACGAATATATTTCCATACAGACATCCACAACACAATAAAAACTCTTGCAAAACATATTAAATATGTTTCAGCATACTTACAATCGATAAAACTGCTTATAAAATATATTAAAAAGTCTTTTGTTTTATTAATTAATAAGTAATTATATATCTAGGAAACAATCTCGCACACTTGGGTGTGCGTGCGTGCGTGCGTACGTAATACAAAATATTCAAAAATGAAATAACCTATGTTTATGATTACAACTATGATAAATTAAAATTAATAATATACAGAATATTTCCTATAAATTCAATTTTAAATACCTCCGCTTTTTTTATCATGCAAGAAAATACCACAGGGGAAAATTTTTCGAAGATGCACATATTATAAAATTGTCTGCAAGATCATGTTTTAAAACTTCATCTCCATGTTTTAAGATTCCTTCAGGGGTCAATCATATAACTTTTTCCTTAGAGCGAAAAACGTGAAAAGTGAAAAGTTTCAACTCTATTATCATCTATGATTTCAAGAGATTATGTAAAGTTTCCCCTAAAAATGAACACACAAAAAGTGAACAAATTCACGTGAATGAATAAGCGAGTAACTTTTTTGGTTGTTATAAAATGTGAAATAGTTTCACGAGAAATTTTTCGACAAGTAACGAAATGTCTAAAATGTGAAATTCTATTTTTTAGTAAATTGATATAAATTAGCTTGTTTTTTGATCTTTTGGTCTATTTTTTTGTTCCTGCATTAGACTGCACTAGAATTCTCTTGTTTTCGACAAATATCAAATATATTTAAATATCTATTTGAAATGGATATTGCGTGGTTTCTCGCCATAAATGAACGAAGAAGAGCACGCAGTTGACAGGCGAAAACTTCGCATATTAAGAAAACGTGATATTAAATTAAATATATGAATAAAAGATAAAAATATGAAGTGCATAAAAATCACATGAAAATTTAAAAATGAGAATTATAATAAAAAAATAGAGATTTATGAAACAGGTTAAAAAATAATCTTTTTCCATTCAGATGAAGATTTCTCCGGTCCCAATCCGGAACAATTTAAGGTTTGTGTTATATTCTCCCATACATTTTTCTACGAGTTTAAATATATATATAATATTTTTATTATATACAATCAAGAACAAGAGTAATGAAATAACATATTTTTACCAGTTCCATACGACTCTGAGAATTTCGCGACACTTCCCCGCACAATATCCAAATTTTTTGACATTATATCTAACATTTTCTTTTGTTTTTGAGTTACATTCATTGTTATTCTCGATTATATGTATAAACAACAAATAATGAACACAATGTAATTTTCTATCAAAATACGTATGTATGTACATACATACTTGTATGTACATACACCTGTGAACACTTGTTAAATTTTCGTAAATTTAAGAGGAACGATAATGTAAATTCGCCTTATGTTCTCACTTTCTCATAACTTCTTTATATCATGATTTCACTTTCTCATAATTTTTTTACATAATCACTAAGTGATATCGTTATCGAGATCTGATATCGTTTGAAAGTAAAACTTTTCACGTGAGATTGTACGTACGAAAAGTGAAAAAAAATGGAAGTTTCGTGAAAATTTACATAATCGCATGTAACTTTCCCAACTGTAAAAATGTGATTATTGAATTATCAAAAAATGAAATTGTCAAAATGTGAACTTTTTAGCTAAGGACTGTAGAAAGGCGGAAATCTAGGGAATTGATAAATATATTTCGGAACTAACATGTCTTATCTTCCGACAAGACAGATGTCATTAATAATTGAAGAATATTAACGGAAGAGAGGTTTTATATATATATGTAACTATTATAATAATATATATTACAAAAACTATTATTACGTACATACAGAGTGCCTGGAAATAATCGCCAAATATTTCATGGGCAGGTAGAGCGGACTAAACTGAGTCGAAAAGTCCTCTACCATTTTGTAAGTTTCCCCAATAATTAACGAGATATTAATCCTTAAAAATAGCTATACTACTGCGAAGTGTATACGTCTACCGATCGCTTGGCACGCGGGCCGTGAGGAGTGGGGATAGCTTGGCAAGCGTGTCGTCTGAGCTATGGAGGCGATGTGCGCGGCGCGGGGCGCTTGCTAGCTAATCCCCAAGTAGGTCGGGCGAGCGCGCATATTCGGCTATCTTTGAAGATTAATATCTTATTAACTATTGGGAAACTTACAAAATGGTAGAGGACTTTTCGACTCAGTTTAGTCTGCTCTACCTGCCTATGAAATATTTGGCGATTATTTCCAGACACCCTGTATATATTGGGTACATACAATTAATGGCTTTAAAAATGACTAAAAATGAGATTAAAAATGTTATATTTTGTCAAGTAAATAATTATTTATTTCTTAGCAATTATTATAATAAAATACTTTAAATTTACCAATTTTAATTCACTCTCGTGAATTTTTCTGTCTATTTTATCCCTCACTAATTCGAGATTGCGTTTTAATTTAATAACATTTCTTTTTGTTTCACAATCACGTTCATTATTATTTTTCTTTTTGTTATAGGTTATAGAATTTTGTTATAGATTATATGGATTGTTCAGTCGTCCATGCAATATCGCATATGTAATCGCTATACGTGAAAAGTTTCACGTAAAATCTCGATTAGTGAAAAATGAAAAGTGAAAAATGAAAAATGAAATGTGGAAAGTTTCGTGAAAATACATGATTGATACCCTAAGTAGAGATCCTAACAGTAGAGATCGGCCAATGCCGACTCGATCCATGATTGGCTCTGCCATGATGTTGTGAAACTGGATGTGAAAATGAGAGAAGCGTCATCTGTTTACCATTGTCGGAGACTAAAAATAATTTAACTCTCAGAATCTTTTACAGTAAATAATATTTAAAATCATCAATGAAAATATGTCACTAGAACTTTTTATAAAATATATATAACAATATATATAAAAATTCATTTATAAATAAATATATTTTATGTGTAAATTAACCTAAAAGTGCTATTGTGGAAATACATATATTTGAACATGTTTTAGTTTTGAAATGACAAGTTGCTGTGCGGATTATTGATATTACACATTATTGATATTACACAAATTCTACAAAAAAAGGGATTTCGTATGTGCGGAATTCCAAAAGGAAAGGAGGAAAGTTTGGCTAAAACATATTAATCGTGATGATTTGAAAATGGAAAATTGAGAAAGAATATGCGTTTATGTCATGTAAGTAAAAATTATTTGTAACGATAATATTAGATAAAAGTACCTTGATAGAAAGAAGTTTTAATACCTATCGACACATTTCCAATTGATTTTAATCCATTAGGATTTAATTAATGTCAGTAATACAATATTCAATAATTCAAAAATATTTAAAATACGTGATGTCAATTGGTATTGTTTAAAAAAAGACGTTTCAATATGTATGAAAACTATTGAATATGATTATTGATTAAAACTTAATACATTTTAATCCATACCAATCGATATGAAATGTATTGATGGGTATTAAGATTTACTTGAGAATATTAAAAATATCAATCGGATCTCTTATTGTACAAGAGTGTAAGTAATATGTGAAACATAACTCATTCGATTTCACAGGCTCGTTTTCTTCAGATATGCGGGGAATATTCAGATGGCAAAACACAATGTTTGAAAGCAAATGCTGTGCCTACAAACATATGGGTGCTCTGGCTGCTACAGATATATATATAATGAAACACATTTCACAGTAAAAATTATGAATATTTGAGTGATATAAGCAGCTGTACTAATGTATGTATTGACATTATTTATTAAAAATTATAAATTTTGGTAAAAGTTTTAGAAACTCGGAAAAGCTTAATCTTTCTCTTCTTATGTTATTTTGTAATGAGGCATTTAATCAACATGTAAGAATTTGGAGGAATTCTATCACAATTGTTTGTTTACTTATTACAACTTCTGATTCATATTACATTTCTAGTTGTTTCTACAATAATAACTTCATTATATTAATTTCAAATCATTTATTCATTTTATTAAGTATAAAATATCAGAAACTAAATATAATTTTTAAAATAAAAATAAAATAAGGCTTTAATATTTAACAATAATATAGAGTAAAAATTAATTTCGACCGACAATTTTTAGACTCATACATAATTGTTACTGTTTTATTACAGTGATTTCCATCATTGTTTGAGTATATTGGGTGTGGGAAAAAGTTCGTGGCGTTTTTCCCGCTAGATGACATTAAATGCTCAGCAGTCGGCAACTACTAATCGCATCGGCAACACTAGATGTGCGTTTAAAAAGTGAGTTTTAATCTTTGTTTTGAGCCGAAAAAGATTGAAATCGGTGAAGTGGACCAAAAGTTATTTTATTTTGAAAATGGAAATAAATAAGGAAAAAATTCGCTACATTTTGCAGTATCACTATGATAAAGACAAGAATGCTGCACAGGCTTGTAAAAAAATTTGCGCTATTTACGGTGAAGATACTCTATCAAAATCAGCAGCACGGAAATGGTTTGCTCGCTTTCGTGCTGAAAATTTCGATGTGAAAGATGAACCTCGCTTCGGTCGACCAATCACTGAAAAGTCCGATGAAATGGTAAAAGTCGAGCGTGATAAGCATGAGCACTGTGGAAATTGCCAGGGAACTAGGTACCGATTATAAAACAGTTTTAAATCATTTACACAAAGCTGGATACAAAAAAAAGTTCGATGTTTGGGTTTCTCATGAGTTGAGTGTTAGGAACATGATGGATCGAATTAACATGTGATACGCTACTGAAACGGAATGAAATTGAGCCTTTCTGAAGATAATGATAATTGAAAAATGGATCATTCACGATAATCCAACTAAAAAAAGATCGTGGATAAAGAAAGACGAGAAGGCGCAAGCAATCGCAAAATCTAGATTGACGAGGAAGAAGATAATGTTGAGTATGTGGTGAGACTGGAAGGGAATCGTTCACTATGAGCTGTTATTGTCGAATCAAACAATTAATTCCGAACTCTACTGTGAACAACTGCAGAGATTACAACAAGCAATTGAGAGAAAGCGGCCAGAATTAATCAATAGGAGAGGTGTCGTCTTCCACCACGTTCGACCACACACATCTTTGATGACTCGGCAAAAATTGCGAGAGCTTGGCTGGGAAGTTTTAATGCATCCACCGTATAGTCCTGACATAGCACCCCTCAGACTATCATTTGTTTAGGTCTCTGCAGAACTCTTAATGGTGTAAAGCTAGCTTCAAAAGAGGTCTGTGAATCACTTGAAGCAATTTTTCGATCAGAAACCACAGAAATTCTATTGCGATGGAATTATGGCTCTATCCCAAAAATGGCAAAATATTATAGAAAATAATGGAGCATATTTGGTTTAAATAAATTGATTTCAATACTCTAAGAAAAACATTTTAATTTTACTAAAAAATCGCCACGAATTTTCCCATGTCCAATATATCGAACTAGATATTACAGACGAGGAGAACAATGTTGTTATCGATGCTTTATATGTAATTTCTGTTCAATTATTTTTAAAATTTGACAATTTTACATTTATAATCCGTTTCTGCGCTTTACATTTGAAGAGGACACAATTGTGTTGTCGAAACGTCTGTAATTTTCATTGAAAATATTATTTTTTCAAAACATCTTGTGACGGCTCATTAGCAATCTTTTATTCTATATGATAATTTCTAAAATTGCACATCAAATTCATGTATCAAAGTATTATAGTAGGTGCAAATCCATAGTATAACCAGTAGAGACATTCAGCGAAAAAATGCGTGTTCGCGCAGGTATGGCTGCGCAGCTTTTGTTTTGGGCCGGATCCAATGAAATGCAAGATGACAAGAAGGTATTATACAGATCCCGTGTGAGCAAACATGGCAAAAGAATTTAAGAGCTGCGCCGTAAATATTTCTAAAAAATGGATAAAAAAAGAAAAGTTATGTTACGTGCAGTATTAAACAATGCAGTAATAATAGTAAAAATTCACAATGCACTTTTTTTCGTTATCCCAAAAAGATATCGTAAGATAAAGATATCGTAAGATTTTTATGATTTACAAAAAGTAAGTAGCTTATGCTAGGTTAACTTAATTAAACATAATCAAATGTAATTTTACGAAAAAAGATAATATTTTTACATTGATTATGTTACATTTACATGGCATCCTTAATTATGTTTTTTAGAGCAAAGCAAATGGACTATCGCATGGGGCATTATATCCTCTTTTGATCCTGGATTTTTCAAACGTTAACATGGCGGATGCTACACTCGTACGTCTCGATTCTTCGTCCGTACGCATGACGATGACCGAAACGACGCTACGTCATATGTTTGACTTTGATAAGTGTTTCAATTTAACATTCGAACGATTAGCCCGATTCGTCAATATGATTGATATCAAGTATACGCGATTCTCCAATATCGCGTATCTGAGAATGCTATACGCGATAGCGACATCTTCAATGGACATCAGCTTGTCGATTGCGAGCTGTTAACTTTAGTTTTTAGTATGTACAAAAACTCAGTGTAATAAGATGTAAATAAAAGTTTTCGTTTGCATCACTACATCACTACTGTACTTTCGTTTACTTTTACTTTCTCCATCATTTACCTCGACGCACTTATAAAATCGTATTGAAAAAACTGCGGCATAAAAAAAGGACTTTTACTCTATTGATTCATTTCTTCTTCTATTGATCATTTTTTCGATATCACGTCACGCGCTCCGATATCATCGTGTTCTATCTTTTTCTAACATGCGAGCCATTATTACCTATGCATTTTTTGTGACATCTAGAGTTCTATAATTTTCTGATCTGCAAACATTATGATCTCAAGTGTTTGATATGCAGCGCAAATGTAAATGTATTCTAAATAGCCTTGCTATGGCAGAGGATGCTTTTCAGCATCAGTCTTTGCTGAATTTCATCTGCGCGAACATATTGAACATAGTGAAGAGTTTGTACCGCGAGTAATTTTTATAAACGTGCACAAGTATTCTACCATTTAGCATTAAAGGTAGAATATTTTTGCACATTTATGCGATTAAGTGAAAGTGAGAGTAATGGTTTTTTGTGATTTTTTTAGAAAAAATTGGTTGACTTTTTTTTCCCAGAATATTTGTATAACAACAACAACGATGGCGATAAGTAATTTGCAGGATTTAATAGAAGTTACGAATGTCCCGTTACGAGTATCCCATTGAGGGAATAAGTAGTTTTTTCCTTTTTTTATTTATATCAAATTTTTTCAGTGAATTTGTGTTTCTAACGTTTTGTTATTTTCTTTTTCCGGTATCTTAAGGTCGAGGACGATCCTGGTTAGACTGCAGTTGTGGAACAAGTTGCGGAACAAGTTGGGGATACTGATGATCTTTTCGGTAAATTCATTATAAATAATAAATAGATTATTTTCTAATTCACTTTTTCTAATTTATTTTTTATAATACATTTTTCAGGGTGTATCTCGTTACAATATAAAAATTAAAGGGAACTTCTTTATGAACTTCTTTATTACCCAAATGATTCGTCAGACAAACGGCGGGACTGAAAGAGTGGATACGTGGGAGGAATCCGATTTTAATTTAGCCAAACTATTTGATCTCTGGTCTCATATAAGCCTGATCCAGAGCCTGAGGATTAGAATTATATATGTGCATTTTTCTTCTTATATATATACATTATATTGGATTGTTCAAAAAGTTATTGCGTTTTTTTCATTTGATTTTCAGGTACGTTTATTTAATATACGTAATGAACATTAGTCAATATATTGGCCATTTTGTTCGATGACCTGCCATCTCCCGGGCAACTTCATAATATCATGTTCATAAAACTTCCCATCCTTCTCTGCGAGAAATTTATCTAAGTGCTGTTTGATGAGGTCTTCAGAAGCAAACATTTTATTCAAGGAGTTTTGCAAGGAGCAAAAGAGAGGAAGTCTGATGGTGCAAGATCTGAGCTATACGGTGGATGTGGTAAATTCATCCCAATCATGTTGCAACAATTTTTGCCGAGTGACCAAACTTGAGTGTGGCATTGTCTCGCATTGTCGTGGTGAAACACCACACTACTCTTACGATTGATTAGCTCGGGACGTTTCTGCGATGGCATCACTTAATTTCTGCTGCTCACAGTAGACATCGGAATTAATCGTTTTGGAAGTAGCTTATAGAAGACTAGTCCCTTCCAATCCTACCCATTGACAGCATTATCTTCTTTTGTGGATCTCCGCCTTTGCTTGTCTTTCCGGTGCTTCACCTCGCCTACTTCAACTTCTTTTTCGTCTGACATTGTTGTAAACAATCCATTTTTCGTCGCCCATGATCATACACTTCAAGAATGAATCGTTTTCTTCGCGTTTGATGAATTGATCACAGACGCTCATGCAATTCGTCAGATGAATTTCTTTCAACTTATACCCAAACATTGAGTTTCAAATGGCCATGAACACTTCTAACGGATACTTTTAGAGCGGTAACAAGCTCCCGAACCGTTGAATGCTTATTTGCTTGCACCAATGCTTTCATTTCATCATCATTAATCTTGGAAGGCCTACCGGAGCGATGAACATCTTTGACTGAAAAATCATCATCACGGAATCGGGCAAATCAGTTCTGACACTGGCGTTTTTTGACGACATTTCTGCCGTAAACTCGACGCAACTTTTCCCTTGCTTCAATTGCTTTCTTTTCTTTTTTGAAGTAATAAAACAGAATACAATATGTTCTTCAAAATTCTTCATGTTCAAACCACAATTGCAAGCACAAAACTTGAAACCGAATCGCGTCAACTTTTTTTTGGTTTTTAGGTTGAGTGTCAACAACAAAACGCGCGTAAACATTTGACATTCATGTCACGCTCGCATACAAATAAACGTGGACAACGCCATCTATTGGAAAGAACGCAATGACTTTTTGAACAACTCAATATATACTGCTAATGTAATGCTTTTTGTTTTACAGAAACGAGCGCTTGAATAAATTAAAAAAAATTTTTTATTTTTTAATTAAATATTTTTTATGTAATATATTATAAATTAAAATAAACATTTTCTTAAAATAAATTTTTTTTCTTAACATACTTCACTACAACAAACAAGCTGTTTGCGTATTGAGCATTCGATCTATTTAAATTATTAAATAAAAATTTGATAAAATTTTTGCGAGAAGATTCAATGGGAATGACAACGCGGAGGAAAAGATGACACAAAAGAGCAAGAGAGATAGTGTACACGGTAAGTATATGTGTGCTCGCATGGTGGTGCGGCGGTGGAGCGATGACAGCGATATTGGCGGTCCGCGCCGGCGGTAGGGAGACGACGGGCAGCGGCGGTGGGTGGCGGGCGGCGGCGGGTGATGAAACAAATACGGAACTCATAACGGAATGTCATCACGCGTATCATATTTATGTGATCCATCGATCTGAGTCCTATTTTTATATAAATATGGAGTTCTGGTTATCTACTGTCTACATAAACAGCGATGTCGGCGGACTTTCCCCGCGCACTCAGAGAACCTGGGTTAGAACCGGCCTAGTATACCTACAATTTATCTCGGATGCTCGCGTATATACATATGCACCTAGTGACGCGGAGGACACCAATTGGCGGACATCACGGACGCGATAATGGAGGTTACTCGGATGCCTGTCTTTTAAATCGTGGAAACTGCTCGACTTTCGACACTCGCGACCGCAAACGATCGCGGAGAAAGCTAGCTTAATGCAAGATGGAGGCAAGATTCAATTTGCAAATAGCGCAGCTATTCACGGCTAGTATTACAACAGAAAATGGCGGAACAATTATCAGCTATCTGGATGTCGATCGAATCGATTTGCGAATCGGGACAGCAGAGATCGCAGCGGCGGTGACTACGGTGGACGGTCCTGGCGCGCGTGTTCGCGATTGCGTTTGCGGAGTGATCAGACTATCACTGGCAGTTCGAGGCTAAGGCAAGACGATGCAAACCTCTCTATTCGATGCAGCAGTCGGAAAACGCGCCGACTCATTGTTAGCAGTGATGCAGGTCATTCAACGCGTCGCCTCTTCGTCAAGAGGACAAGAGCACGAAAGTGAGCTTCCTGGTCGACATGAGAACGGATTTGTGCGTCCGCGGAAGATTGTGATTCGCGGACCACGTCAAAGATCACGACATACGAATTATCTATACAGCAAATGAGTTGGTCATTCATATATACGGAGACGATAATTTTGAATCTTAGAGTAAAGTGTATGTTCGGACAACCAGAGCTCGAATTCTTCGATTATTTAGTGATAGGCGCGGGAAATCGACTTGCCTACGCACGAGAATTCGATTTCAAGGACAATAAAGGACTTGAGACTTTGGAATATTGAACATTTACCGGAGATTCCTGTCGGGAACCGCGGAGATGTTAGAGCCGCTAAACGATCTCCTCCAAAATAACATGAGGGGGAAAGCGCTGATGGAGTGAACAACGCAAGCGTAATATGCATTTGAGGCGTCGAAGGTGAGCCTAGCTCAAGTGATCTTGCTGACGCACCTGAGAATCGGCGTGGAGCTGGCTCTATTCACAGATGCTTCGGATCGCAGCGTTAGAGCAGCATTACAATAATGGAATGGCGATTTGGATGGATGATTTGGAATCATTGACTTTCTTCTTAAAAAAGCTGAGAACGGAAA
Organism: Atta cephalotes; assembly: GCF_000143395.1. NCBI lineage: Eukaryota > Metazoa > Arthropoda > Insecta > Hymenoptera > Formicidae > Atta > Atta cephalotes. The sequence continues at coordinate 5,346,693 of NW_012130075.1, forward strand.
GCAAATATAGCACGTTCGATCGAGAACTATTGGCGATTTATTTGGCCGTTAAATATTATATTTCTGACACTTGGTGGAGGCGCGAAAATTCATGACATTCACGGACTACACGCCGCTCGTGTTTGCATTTCGACAGAAGCTAGAGAAGTGCACCCCACATCAGTTCGGACATCTAGACTTTGTCGGACAGTTCATGACGGACGTCAGATATGTGGCGAGGAGAACCATACAGCCTTATTCAAAATTGAGAAAGACCAGTTTTCAACTATACGGCGCTAGCAGCGTCGCAGAAGGCTGACGAGGAGTTAAAAGCATGCATGGATCAGGAATCCGGTTTGTAATTAATGAAAACGGAGATACAGGATACAGGAGTATTGTAACGGCGGTCTATTGTAACACGGCGATATCAACGCCACGATCTTTCCTGACAAAGCCATTTTCATGAGCTATCTTTGATTTGCTTTACAAGCAATTTTCTTTGGCACATTTGGGGATCCGAGCAACAGCCAAACTCATAGCACAGCGCTATGTCTGGTTCAACAAGGATTGCCGTAGCTGAGCGTGGGCGTGCCAGCGAACAAAAATTTCACGACATGTCACAGCACCGAGGAGAAAATTCGCGACGCTTTCCCGAAGATTTGAGCATGTGCATATCGACATTATAGTGCCTGTTGAGTTGCCAGATGGAAAACGGTATTGCTTGATATGCATCAATCGCTTTTCACGATGGTCATTTCTGCTTGAGAACCAGGAGGCGGAAACAGTGGCGAAAACCAGGTTATGGCGGTTTATCCGTTTCGGAGTGCCACTACAGTTCGAATCACAGCTTCAAACAATTGAACGAATTAACAGATATAACTGAAAAACATCGCATATTATCCGCAGACCAACGCATAGTAGAGAAATTTTACCGTCAGCTTAAGGTAGCGATCGTTGGACAGAGATGCTTCCTCCCGTCCTGTTGGGAATACGCGCGGCTTGGAAAGAGGACATGCAAGCAACAACGACCGAATTTGTATATGAAGAGGTTCACTAAGGTTGTTGGGGCAGTTCTTAGGCCAACAATAACAACAGCCAGAAAACATGAACAGCGCTGCCGAATTCGTCAGGGACGATGCCACTTCGATGATCTGCATCCGACCAAAGATACTCGCCATGAAAAGCGACGATCATTCATGTTCAAGGACTTGGCGACCATGCAGTAGGTGTTTGTTTGCCACGACGGACCAAAGATAATGTTGCAAACGCCCTATGATGGTCTTTACCCGATGGTTAAGCGCACTGAGTTTGTCGTGCGCATCCATGGAAAGAATATTGTGGTTTCTATAGATCATATAAATCAGCATTTCAGATCCAACGGAGAACAATCAGCAAGTGGCAAAACAGCCAAGCGGAATAACTGGAGTACCAGATAAAAGTGGCAGGGCAAAGGACAGCAGCAAACAGGACGAAGTAAACAGAGAACGTATTATTTTCTCAGGAACGATCGATAACAAGAACGAAATCAGGCAGAAGAATTCGTTTCCCGGATCGTCTTCAAGTTGGCAGAGAGTAGAGCTGCACAGTTTTTTTTGTATACATTACATTTATAATTATTACATGTAAAATTATCAAATATTTTTGTTTTTGCGCTACTCTAAATTTAACAGTTAGTCAATTTCACTTTATTCTATTTCATTTCATTTTATTTTGTCTAATGTATATTCAGTGATTATATCATGTGCGATATTTCAAAAGAAAGGAAAATATAATTAGATTCGAACAATTGAACAGGAATCATCCCGCGTATAGTTTATCGCGCTGTAGGCACAGCACTGAGGGTAATGATAATATCGCACACGATTCTCGAGGCCAAGCACACGAGATGGTTCGAGATGTTACACATGTATGCTTACACATGTATGCATACACATGTATTCGCGAAACAATAAAGACATTTAAATTTTCTTTTATTATATATAGATTTCGGGTATTCAGGCGAGTCGAAATCCTTCTTCGGATCCTTCTCAGAATACTTAATTGTAGCAATCACAATATTCAAAGTAATAATTGTATAACATCTAATTGTAGCTTAAATTTAAACATACCTAAATTAAGGTATGCTTAAATTTAGGCATATTCGCCAGAAATGGTGAAAAAGCGAGAAAACAAGAGCGGTATAGACGATTGGATAATATTTAGAAGCACAGAAAAGGAGAAAAGAATGAGCAATTACGTGTCTCGAGACGAAAAAATCGAGAGAATTATACGAAATACATAGACCTGTACAGACGAAAACCGCATGCGAGTAATAAAGCCAACATACGAATACAGAACGTGATATTTAACTGCTCATCTATCCGTAACCTTCCTATCATCAAAATAATAATAACTTTATTGAGCGCAACTGTTAACAATGAATACAAAATAGAGCAAATAAAAGTCAGTAATAATTAGTAATCTATTAGTTACACAACATATATAGGTTGGGCGACAGTTATGCAGCAGATTTGAAGCCATATCTGTCTGACATAAGTAAATACAAGTTTGATATAAAGTTTGACATAAAGTCACAGATAATTAGTTCTGAAATTTCCGAAAAACATACTATTACGCTCATCTCACGTCGTTTATCGGAAATATTAGTAGATTTCGTCGACATCCATTGAGATTGAGGAACGCATCGTTAGCGGAACGAGCCGCTTGGATTTTCTAATAAGATTGTCAAATTGAAAAGTGAGCTGTTTTTGCAAATGGATGTGCTTCTTCGATTTTATTATTGATTTCCGTGGCTATGTTGTATGATCTAAGTTTAGGTCTTTTTTGAATAAACATTCTTTGTTCCATCATACTTTTGGTATTCTTTATTCAGAAAGTTCGCGAACGTATCCGCGAGACCATATTAATTTGTTATGAGCGCGATATTTTGGGAGCTCATCCGGGATACATAGAATCGCGAAGTTGTGAAATGTTACGTTCATCAATCGTTACAGAAAAGAGAGCCCATATGGAAAATTCGGAAGGAACGTCTGCAATGTCTGCTTGACAAACCGTCCTGCGGGAACTGGAGCAAACATCGGAGTTAATACCGCTGCTTTAAGGAAACTTCCTCAGCGACGGTGGCACTTTAGGCTATTGCAAGAGGTGCAGCAGCTGCGTGAGAAACAGTGGCGTGCTAGCTGAGTACGTAATGTCGACACGGCAACGAGGCGTGGAGATACAGCAGCTTCGACAGAAGCTTCGCAGTTTTACAGTGAACACATAAGTCCTTCCAATAAAATAATTTTGTTGCGGGCGCGTGTAATCGCATTGATTTACGATCTTCTATGGATAGCAAGGCTGTTATGAATGCGCGTGAATGTATTGACTCGTGTTTTTCGCTCCGTGGGGAGACGGGCATTAAATTGAAACCGGATAAATTGAAACTCGGAGTGTGCCCTTGCCGGGGCATTCTTCTTTGCACAATTTGGTTTAATTGCTCGCGCAAATCGTTAGATGTCAGAAACAAAGACTGCGGTGATGATAGGAGGAAGGCATGCGCAGTGTTGGAAAGCATACAAAATTTGGACGACTTGAGTTTTGAGGATTTAAAAACGAAATTGGAGTTGCGTTTGGGGAAACTTAGTCTTGGCAAAGTTATTATTTGCAGTTTACTATATATATAATAGGAAGCAGAAATTTGAAAATAGCGTTCTTTGGTTCAGATATAGAGAGATTGTCGTATTTAGCTTATCCGGAATGTTCGGACTTAATCTGTGAAAAGATCGCATGAGTTCAGTATTTCTCATGGGAATGCTGATGAACTGTTCAGATGTCCTTGAGCGGATGTTGATTGTCAATATTGTATCAGAGTTGAAGTAAAAGAAATCTTCAAACAGAAAAATTTTTGTGCTCGAATTTAATTGATGAAAATTGGAAGATTGATGTAATGAGCAATTGAACGATCTTTCTATATCGTTCATTCTTTCAAGAAAAGAGTCTGGTTCTTCTTGGCAGGAGATCACGCCTGAGGAAGTCGCTTTAAAGATTTATTGTATTGGGATTCTTTAGAGATTAAGAATGGCGTTCTGTATAAAAGGTGGGAAGCTCTTAATTTGAGAAGGATTGTTTTTCAATTAATCGTCAAAAATCGAATTGAGCAAATTTTGAAAGGGGTCCAGGATTCTTCATCAAGTGGACACTTCGGAGTAATAAATAAGATTCTGGAGAAAATTCGGAAAAGGTTTTATTGGGCTTTTTAAGCAGGGATACAGAAGAGTAGATTAGAACATGTAAAATTGCAAGAAAGGGACCCGTTGAAAAGGGAAAGTCACCGTCGCAAATTTATAATATCGGAAATCCAGTCGAAAGAGTTCAAATGAATCCTCTTCCGGATTACATCCGGAAACAGATATTTACCTAGGGTGAACTGCTTTAACTTAGGATGAACTGCTGGGTGGAAACATTTCCATTAAGGAACATCAGAGCAATGTTTGTTGTAGAAACTTTTCTTAATCAAGTAGTATCCAGACATGGAGTCCTCTTAGAAGTTCACATGGATCAGGGAAATTTTGAATCTAGAATTTTTCAAGAATTATCGACTTACTCGAAATCAAGAAGACGAGAACATCTGCTCCTCATCCTCAATCGGATAGTCAAGTGGAACGACAATACCAAATCATTAAATTATTTAGTAAAATTTATCGCTCGAAAATCAGAAGGATTGGGATCGTTGGATTCTCATGTTCTTGTTGGCGTATAAATCTTTTAATCATGAAACGAGTGGATTAATTCCAGGAATGAAACTTTATTTTGCTCAGAATCTTAGACTTTTCCTTGTTGCGGGAAAATCTTCCTAAGTCAGAAAGGTTTAGCTGGAAATTATTTAAGTGAAATCAAAGGAAAACTGAAAAAAATTCATATTAATGTTAGGAAACGTGTATAGATATTATTTTCTCTGACAAAGACTTGATATCAAAAGGCCAAGCAAATTTATTTTGAAAAAGGTCAGAAAGTTTGATTGTACAATCTTCGAAGAATAAAAGGAAAGGTTTCGAAATTACAAAGTAGTTGGAAAGGTCCCTATTTGGTAATTAAAAAAATTAGTGACATTGTATGTATTTGCAATTATCAAAAATAAAAATAAAGTAGTCATACAGATAAATTAGCTCTTTATATTGAAAGAAAATTATGTTTAATAGAAGAGCAATCTATAAAATAGTTAACAAATCAGAGAAATTTATTGAGTAAAAGAATTATTTATATTTGAAATAATTTTTCGGAAGAAGCTGCGTTTTTAATTTCTTTTAATTGCAAAATTAAGCTGTTTCTTTTGCAGATTGTGGCAGCGGAGAATAATATTTCGGAGAAAAATGATGGTGCGGTGGCTGAATGAAATTTCGACGGAGCAGCCAAGGGACAAAGGGGAAGCCAAAATGAACTTTTTTTTTAAAAAATCACTTTGCCTACGGTTTTTGAGTTGTGGTTTTTCCGTGGAACGGAGGGCAAATGCCGCAGCGAGGACTGGGGCAGACTTTACTGCGGTAAAGTCAAAATTCCCCGCCCCTCCCCTCCCTGTTTGAAAAACGAAAAAACAAAGCTTCAAGAGAAGAGGCAAGTGAAAAAGTTTTCCTTCACGAAGATGAGGGGATGCCCGGGTTTCTTCCAGAGAACTAACTGCCCTTAGTGGTAGAATTGAAAAGGGATCTTGTTCAGAAGGAAATTGAGCCTCAAAAGATAATCCTAAAGTTCCTGGAAAGATCATAGCTCGAGAAAATTCTGTTGCAGCAACATAAAATAAGAGCAAGACGAATGAAGGGCCTTGAGTTCGTTTAGTATTGTTGGGATGACAATTTTCGAAAGAACAGTTATGTTATGCTTGTCTCATGTTGTTTGCCGGAAACGTTAGATTTCGTCGACACCCGTCAATTGAGGAACGCGTCGTCAGGGAAACGAGCCGCTCGGATTTTCTGATAAGATTGGAAAATGAGCCGTCTTTGCGAACAGACGTGCTTCTCTGATTTCATTATTGATTTTCGTAGCTACGTTGTGTGATGTGAGTTTGGGTCTTTCTCGAATAAATGTTCTTTGTTTCGTTATACTTTTGGTGTTTTTTATTCACTAGAGTACACGAACGTATCCATGACAGCGACCGCATTAATTTGCTGCACGGACGCGACAATACATTTAAAACAATTAATTCTTAGCAATATATAAAACACAGGCAAATTAGTAAAACTATGAAATAGCCAACTAACACACAAAGCAAATAAGCGAAAGCAAGTTACAGCGAGGATAAAATGAAATAAAATACATGAATGCGCACTATAATCATTCAAATCATTTAGATAATATGTATATGCAGAAGCTCTAATGTTAAAAATTTAAGGCAATGTATTTAGTTATTTCGGAAGAAAATGTAGAGAAACGCGAGAGGGAGCATAAAGCTAGTGGAAGATTGTTGTAAAATTTCATTGGTGTATGAGAACGTAACTGAAACTTAGATATATATATATGATGAGGACAGAAAAGTTGGAATTGGTAACGAGTGTCAGGAAGAATGTTGAGTGAAAATCAACATTGAAGCGGGATAATTCACTAGGAAGATATGTAGGAATACCAGTGCGAAGGACGTTATAAATCAGGTAACATAAATGGATTATGAAACGAAAATTTTCAGCATTCAATTAACCAGAATGCTGAAAACAAGGAGGAATATAATCATATTTTTTAACACCATAGGAGAAACGAAGACACGAATTGGATTAGCTATACTCTATGAAGTTGATCGCTGCTTAAAAGAATATATAATATCAGCATAATTAAAAGATACAACTAGAGATTGTGCAACCTATAATTTTTGAGAGACCGACAAGACGTAAAGGATATGGTAATTTAAGATGGAAATATGCAATTCTATATTTAACAACGATATAAAAGACCATGATGAGTCAATGTGCACGTCAAGAACTTTAATAGTTGTGCTGGAAATTAAAAGAACATTATGAATGGAGATATTGAGAATAGGAAGGTGAGCAAGTAAAATAAAGGAGCCAACAATTAGAAGCGAAGAATTTGGATGGATTTAAATGTAGTCCATTAGCTATCGATCATTCAACAATTTGTTGAAGATCATAATTTAGTGCGTCTACAGCAGAAAAAGCTTCAGAGGATTTGAAAGGTAAGAAGAGCAGAACATCATCAGAATACATATAAGATCTGGTGGTGATAATTAAAGAAGGTAAATCAGCAACAAACAAATTAAATTAGTAGAGGACCAAAAATAGAGTCCTGAGGTACTTCAGAGGAGATCTTGGATATTAAGGAAAAATTAGAGAGCTTATGAAGGACTTGTTGAGCGACTTGAGAGCGGTTAAAAAGAAAAGATTTTAGAAGCAACAAGAGAAATCATTTATGCCGTAATGATGTAACTTGCAATTAACAGCTCATGATTAATTATATCAAATGCTTTAGGAAAGTCTAAAGCTACAAGAACCAAGCCATCATCGAAGAATTTCAATACAGAATTGATAAATGAAGAAGAGAAATAGTGGTGCTGCGAAAACCAGAGTGACGTTCCGGAACAATATCATTTTCACAAAAGAAACGGCTATTGCATAAAAATGAACGCTCCAGAATTTTTGAGAGAAGAAGAGGAAGAGTACTAGGACGAAAAGATGATGGAGAGGAGGGATTAGATGTCCTTGGGAGGACAACTATAGAATGCTTCCAAGCTGTAGGAAAAATTCCTATAAATAATAATTCCTATAAGCATGCATTTAGAATGAATAATAATGGCTCAAGGCAATTAGGAGAGGAGAGAAGTAACATGTGTCTTGAGAAGATCCAGAGGAAATAAGTTTTATTGTTTTTGAAAATATTATAAAGATCTGTCATATTGATTGGAGAGAAACTCATTAAAAATGAGAGATTAAATACAAAGAAAATGATTAATGACAGAATTAGAACATGAGGATGGAGGAAATGATTGTGAGAAATAATTATTTAAATTATTATGATTAAGGAGATGATCAGGGTAGGAGAAGAGGAACTATAATACATCCAGGGAAGATAAATTTTTCCAAAAATCACGAGGAGAGCATTTAAATAAAGTGGAATTTAGAAAGGATTGCTTCTCGCGCCTAATTGCAGACGACACCAGATTACATAATTTTTTATAGCATAGCCAATTATCATAAGAGTTTCTGACATATTTGCTCAATACTTGATTTCTAATTTTTATGAGCTTACGAATCGTCTCAGTAAACCATGATGTTTTCAAAAAAGTTTTCGAAAAAGAACATTTGTGTGTATGCGAAGCAAAGCAATCAAAAATATTAATTAAATTTGTAGTAAAGAACGAAATCATACCATCTACATTATTCAGAGCATGAAGCTGTGACTAGTCAATCCGATTAATCATATTGTCCAATTCTTCATTCGAAATTGAGTTTAGATTACGACAGAGTTTCTTACGCGAATAATGATGTGATTTCGTAATATTTAAATATGTATAAATTACTCGATGATCACTCAATTTCATCACACACTCCTGATTCTAAGACTGGTAACTCAAGAGATACGAATATGGAAATATTAAGGCCAAAAGAAATGTGCAATTACTTGTTATTCTTGTAGGAGTATCAATTATTTGTTATTGAGTACATTGATATAATATTATTCAAAGTATATAATGCAAATGAGTATCTTGTGGATTCAAGAGATTGATATTAAGATCATCCATACATATAATGTAATCAGTGCTGCAGTAAACATTAAAAAAACATGTCTCAAGTGCATGCAACACTTGAAGACGATAAACAGAGAAAATCGCAATTCTTTTCGTTTTTATTAAAGTATACAATCGCATCGACAATCTCGATATTGAATTTGCAAGAGGAATGCGCAAGTCTATGGGTGAGTAAAACAGTGTGCTACTTATACATAAGGCCACATTACTACCCCGTGTGCCATAATTCCTGTCCGCGCGAAAGAGGAAATAATTATCAATAGCAAAGATAGCCGAATCATTTCTCTCACGAAGCCACGTCTCGGAAAGAGCTATCAAGTCGGCAAAGACAAATCAAATTCTTTACATACGCAAAATGAGGCGCAAGAGATCTTATAATTAGCAACACGAAAATTGTCTGAACATGATTTAAAAATTAAGCGAGGTATTGCTTAAAGTAGGTAAAGAATTTACAGAATCGTAGGATAATCTATCTAAGAGAGAGGACGGGATAGAAATAGATAAAGATAAAGAAATCGATAGAACACATTTGGATTGCGTTCAATTGATTTCACGCTAGATTACAGTTCGCATTAAAGAATGGAGAGGATGCTATTAAGTTTGTAGATGTGACAATCATTAAGAATAACAATTACTTAGAGTTTGATTCGTATCATAAGTTGACTTATTCAGAGCATTATTTAAATTTTTCATTCTCACATTCAATATCGCAGAAAAAATGGATAATTATGGAAATGACTGATAGAGCTGTTATTACTATAAACTAAAATTCCACCAGAAAAACATTAAGCTTGTAATTGATATTTTAAGGATTGTATTGATCTTTTAAGGAATGACTACTCAATAAAATTTCATTTTCGACATTATTTCCACAAGACTAAAATTTTTACTTTCTAGACGTGTTTCCTGTAGAACAAAATTTTTTGATTGTTAATAATTCGGAAGAGATTGAGAAGACTTCTTCGTTTTGAATTCCTTATACAAAAACGACAGCTGAGAAATTTTTAATATAAAAAAGAATAATTAAACTTTATATAATAACATTTTATATAATAACAACAAGTTCAACAGATTTATCAAAATCCAGAAGGACAATCTCCCAAAAAATCAGAACAAAAATATAAAATATAAAAAATAACATGCAAAGATTGACGCATCTTATGTGAGACAAATCAATAGGAAATTGAATACTAGAATTGTGGAATACCGCAATCATATCAAATGGAATATTAATGTACAATCTGACTACAAATCATAGAATTAAATTAAATCACGGACTTTGATTGGAGAATGTTCAAATACTGGATAATGAGAGATCTCTAAATAAACGATTAATTTCTGAAAAAGCGCACATACACATGCAAAAGACTTTGATCAGACACACACAATTTACGATCAGACACTAATGGAATCATGCGTACAATGTTAAACAAGTTGACCAATTAATTCGTTTTTTTAAAATTTTCTTGTACACTTGTTTCATGATTTTACTCTTTCTTCAAATATCAATATATTTTATGTTTTAAGTTTACAGAATGCGTCACCAAAATCCGGACAAATCGAACAATTTCTTTAACAAAATGTTTTTAATGAAAAATTAGATATTACAAAAAATCCTTTTCCATGGCACTTGGAGGATCCCTGTAGAGCATAATTATTCGATTTATCCCTCATTAGCTTGAATAACGGCCTCTATTTTCAGTCTGAAGCGTTCTCACGTTGTATAGCACTGTCTATGTCTCAATAGCGGTCCTTAATGACGTCACATTGGGATGCTTGTTTGTGACCCCGAGACTTATTTGTGACTTTTTCAACTATGCTTCATATGTAATAATCAAGGGATTTAAATCTGGGCTATTGGAAGACCAGAATTTTTTGGATCAAAGTATATCGACGTTGTCTGAGAGCCAATTTTGAATTAAATGATTCATATGAATCGATATACCGTCCTGCTGAAAAACATATGGCCTTCCGGACGTCGCAGTTTCCATCTACGGCTTCACTACATCCATCAGAACGCACAACGATTGCCCTAGATTATTCAAAATCAGCGAGCCCTTTCAATGACTGCGAGGGTCCTCGCGGTGCGTTCTTTCGAATGATTCTTCCTCGCTGACATACTGGAACCTTCTAAAGCCGTAGAAATGTTGAAGTGTTCTAAAGCCATATATTTTGTTACATCATAAACGGTTGATTTCGGGTATCCAAAGAACCGAATTATTTCCGTTGCTGAACGCCCAGCGCGAAGGCATTCGATGATTGCGGCTCTTCGATTATACTCCGCACTTGATTTCAACATCGCGGTTATTTTGAAAATATAACTGTTTATTAGAAGCATCAGGCTTTCTCAGATGCCAACAATCTCTGGCGGAGGCACAATATAGCGGAAAATTTAAATTAAAATTTGTCCGGAAATTTTGGTGACGGAAATTTTGGTGACGCACCCTGTATATCTTGTAAATTGTATTTTCAATGGAATATATAATTATTTTATTTCGCGAGGTGTTCGTCTTTTAATTGAAATTAATCCGTTAGATGCTTCTGACTATCTGAGCAATACAGTTGAAATTTTAATCATAAACGACATCATTATTAATATGGATAATAAATTGAAAATTGTTTATATATTAAAGTAATTTGACGTTAGTTGTTAATGGAACCTTCCAAAGCTTCATTTAAATGTTGAATTTCCCATTTGAGGTGAGTTGCTCGATTTAATTTTATTAATACTGACTAGTTGTTAATTTGTAATATTGCAAATCGGATTCCACTGCAGTTGGAAACTTGATAGTTACTTACTTTTGATGGAAGCATCAATGATAACAATTTAAAAGAGGTATCATTACTGAGGATGGTTTCGAAGAAAAACGTTTAATAAAGATGATTACATATTATGAATATTAATCTTTGAATTGGAATTTAATTTCTGGCACCTTCGTCGGCTTTGACTCTCATTAGCTTTAAATTTATTGTTTATTTTTATTTTTGAGATCTTTTTGTGAATCTGTTAATAATTTGATATCTACATACAGATATAGATATATACAGATACAGAGAATAATTATTCGATTAATAATTATAAATTATTCGAAACACGTTCCTCCATTGTAATTTCACACGAGTTTTTCTTTGAGCTCTTAAATAAAAAGAGGAAACGATTAAACCTTATTCATACAATCAATTATGTACAACTTACTACATTCATGTAATTTTCACATATCGACAATAGAATGTTAACTAATTTTAAACGATATTAAGAATCTTTACTTTAATTAATTTAAGTGTTAATCAACTTATTTCTTTCTCTCTTAATTTAAAGTCTATGGTCTCGTAAACATCCCTCTTGCTTTGCAAACATTGCACGTGGTCCAGTCTCAAGTTATAAGGATTAAGTCTCTTGAAATTTGGACTGACGATCGCTCGTCGGAAACAAATTTTATAACATCCGTATAGAATGTTGATCCATATTTCGGAGCGATAAAATGTTCGATTCGGAGGATTCGCCTTTATGCGGATACCTGCGAGACAAGAGTCTAAGCGTTCTTTCATAATCTCTCCATTTTCATTCTTTGTTTCTCTAATCGAATCTTAAATTAAATTTCCAAGGATTTGGACATAACGTGTACTTACCTTTGAATCTAATTGTTATGAGTATGTATACATATAGGGTGATTCAGAATAAACGTCCTTAAAATGTCATGTTTCTGACTTAATTTTAAGACGATTTTTCCTTTGCGAAAATTTTATCAGAAGTTTAATTTTCAAATTACAAGAAGCAATAGTTAGCGTATCACGGCGTAGAAGAGACGAGCAACGGCACTCAAGATTAGACGCGGGCGGTTTACGCGCAAGGTGCATACTGATTGGATGCATTCACAAGTTTATAAAAATACATTTCTTTTTACTTTTCCCCTCTATCACATTACCTCTATCACATTATCTTTTTCACATATTAGGTGTACAACTTTGCTTCCGCCGTTTTTCTATAGATGGCTTTAGCAGTAAGTGATGGTCAAAATAAATAGATCATAGACGTCATACAATAAACTTGGGCATCTGTCAACATAACCCTATAGAAACATTAGTCGATTTGTGTCTGCATCATAAAGTTATTCTCGATTGAAAATGTCAGTTTACGAGCCAAATTCTCGTCATTTACGGGAGGTTTTAATTTTTTGCTTCAATATGAAGAAATCTGCGGCTGAGGCTCATCGAATGCTCTCAAATACTTATGAGGCCGTTATTAGTGAAAGAAGTGTCGTGAGTGGTTTCAACGCTTCAAAAACGATTTTGACGTCCAAGGTCATGCTCTGTATTTGGTGGGACCAGCTCGGCGTAGTGTATTATGAACTGTTAAAACCGACTGAAACAATCACAGGCGATTGGTATCGAACGCAATTGCGTTTGAGCCGAGCATTGAAAGACAAACGGCCGCAATACAACGAGAGACACGATAAAGTGATTTTGCAGCGACCCCATGTTGCGAAAGAGGTCAAGACATACTTGGAAACGTTGAAATGGGAAATCCTACCCCACCCGCTGTATTCTCCAGACGTTGCTCCCTCTGACTATCACTTGTTTCGATCAATGGCATACGGCCTGGCTGACCAGCATTTCCGGTCTTATGAAGAAGTAAAAAATTGGATCGATTCGTGGATAGCCTCAAAAGATGACCAGTTTTTTCGATGCGGGATTCGTACGCTACCCGAAAGATGGGAGAAAATAGTGGCCAGCGATGGACAATACTTTGAATCATAAATATATAACCAGTTTTTTACTTTTAATAAAGCCTCGAATTTCGGAAAAAAAACGGCGGAAACAAAGTTGTACACCTAATACTTTGAATATGTTAATTTCATTAAATTATAAAATTAGAATGTTGAAATTAAAATGAATATTGAACCCTTTAAATATCGCATTATTTTTCAATTACGTTGATAAAATTATTAGAAATATCGTAAAAGAGAAAAATTAAAAAATTACGCGCGATAAGCATTATAAAATTATTATTGACATACAAATCAAACAATTATTTCAGTACGTCGAATTCTGAGAGCGTTTCTTACAATTCGACGTACCGAAATACTTGTTAGACTTAATTGTACGTCAATAGGCTTATACACTTGTAGCATGCAATTGTTCAATTTCTCGTTTTTACAAAAATTTTTTGATATCTAGTATGACCAAATTCTGTCTTTCTAGGGATTCTAAGTGAGTGCAATTTATCTAATGCCTTAATGATGGATGAACTGCACTCACCCATAACCAAGAAAGTCAGCTGCTTGCCGCATGTAAACACAACTTGTGTACGGACTTACAGAAGTATTTTTTTCTTCGTATGATTTTCAATCCCCAAATAATCAGTCGATTGACAATGATTAAATGATAAATCGGTTAATAAATTCCTCGTTTTATCAAGTGAACGTAATCGAAATGTTAATATGTTGAAACGTGACAATTTATAAAAGGAGAATCTCATCGTGGAAACGTACGTATAATATTTGGTATCTATGTATTTAAAGACATTTAATATTTGAGTGAAGAGAGTGAATTACAGAAAACCGTTGTGTCGAGCACTATTACAGCATTCAAACTTATTCCTCCAGTTTCGAGAAACTAGAGAAAAATAGAATCATTGAATGTCTAGAAGGTAATAACACAAATAATAAGCTTTTAAAGTATCTGGCTTATTTTTGTTTTAAACATTCATAACTCTTTGATTAAGAAGCGTGATCGCGTTTCTCATAAGACTTCTCATAAGTATGTAATAATTGCTACGAACGCGGGCGCGAATAAAACTGTTAGAGAAATTTTTGTAAAAATGAGAAACATTGAACAATAATTGCATGCTATAAGTATAATATATAATTAGGTGTACCTAATTGCCTATTGACGTACAATTAAATCTAACAAGTATTTCGATACGTCGAATTGTAAGAAACGCTCTCAGAATTCGACGTACTGAAATAATTGTTTGATTTGTATGTCAATAATAGTTTTATAATGCTTATCGCGCGTAATTTTTTAATCTTTCTTTTTTACGATATTTCTAATAATTTTATCAATGTTGTTGTATGTTTGTGACACTGATGTCACCTTGTCTGAAAGGCTCGCCAAGGCGAAGTATAATAACAACGATTCTCTTTGTTATAATGATTCGAACCTTTATTGTTGAGTCAAATTTAAGATGTATTCAAAATGGGCGATAAGCGAAGCTTGTAGATTGATAACTTGTGCATTCGTTAAGATGCGTGCACCGATAATTCGCGCACATTACTGCCTGCCTTCGCGGTGAGCGTATACTGAGAACGTTAGGTAATAAAATGCAGCGGTAATACGCGACAGAACATCAGGGTGATTCGCATTTTGGCTTCGGGATAAGAAGCGTTACAATGAATAGATGATCCGTATTGATCGGGATTGGGAAGCGAACTGATTTCTCGCACGCGGAATGTGTGCGCGATCGTCACCTTTCCGAATGTCGCGCACGGGGAGAGGGGGGGGGAGAGTCTCGTGCCTGATATGAGAAAAACAGCGTGAAGAGCGAGATATACATATTTAGAATGGTGACGGCTTGATGTCTAGACAGACTGAGTCTGTTTACTTATCATTGCCGAGAATACATTCAAATCAATGATTATTCCGGAACAAATATAATTGAAAAACAATGCGATACTTAAAGAGTTTAATATTCGTTTTAATTTCAACATTCTAATTTATAATTTAACGAAATTAACATATTCAAAGTACCGGGTGTATAAGTTTAAATCCGCTGTTTGCTCATAGGTGGCATTAGTGAGCGTACAAAGCTATCCTGGGCACACAACACACTTTTTTTTGTGTTTGACATCTGTCATTAATCAGTGCACATCATCAGCAATTTCATACAACAACATACACATTTTTTCTTTCGTAATCATGTCTATTTTGCTAAAAAAAAAGTATATGTGGGAAGTTTTGCTTTTCTGTTTCAATTTGAAGAAATCGGCTGCCGAATTGCATTGAATGCTTGTGGAGGTCTATAGCGATAATGCTTTATCGGAAATAACATGCAAAGATTGGTTTCACCGGTTTAATGACGACAATTTTGATCTGAATGACAAGAAGCATGAAAATCGACCCAGGAAGGTTAAGGACTGTCCATTGCAGGCTCTTTTGGACGAGGACGATATCCAATCGCAAAAAATGCTTGCCGAGCAATTGGGTGTTTCTCAAGCAGCCATTTCCATGCGGCTACATGCCATGGGGAAGGTTCAAAAGATCGGAAAATGAGTGCCGCATGAACTGAACGATAGGTGGATGGATGCCAAAATACATGCCAAATTCTGCGTGCCAGACAAAAAAGAAAGTCGTTCCTGCATCGGATTATGACAGGCGATGAAAAGTGGATCTATTTTCAGAATCCTAAACACAAGAAATCTTGGGTTGATTTCGCCCAACCATCAACATCTTTCTCAAGAACCAAATCACTTCGGATGGAAGACGATGCTGTGCGTTTGATGGGATCAGGAGGTTGTTTACTACGAGCTGTTAAAACCTGGTGAAACTGTTAATGCTCACCGCTACATCAACAACTGATCAAATTGCACCGTGCTATGCGTGAAAAAAGCCACATTATCGGAAAAACATGACAAGATGATTTTCCGCCACGACAACGCACCATCGAACACGTCAACAATGGTCCAAAACTATTTGGAGACACTCAACTGGGAAGTGTTACTCCATCCCGCTTACTCACCTGGCACCTTCTGACTATCACCTGTTTTCGTCGATGGGCCTGCGCTCGTTGAGCGGCACTTCGATTTTTACGAAGACGTCCGAAAATGGCTTGATGAGTGGTTTGCCTCGAAAGATGAGGCATTTTTTTGACGTGGTATACACAAATTGAAAGATGGGAAAAATGTATAGTTAGCGAGGGCAAGTACTTTGAATAAATTTGTTTTTGCTTTCTAGGAAAAAAAATGTGTTTTTCTGACTAAAAAACAGCGGATTTAAGCTTATACACGCGGTATGTGAAAAAGATAAGAGTGATAGAGGGGAAAAGTAAGAAGAAACATATTTTTATAAACGTGTGAATGTGTTCAGTTAGTATGCCCTCTGCGCGTAAAGTCTAACCCGACGCGCCCGCATCTAAAGTGTTGTTGCTGCTCGTCTCACGCGACCCGTGACAACTAACTATTTCTTCTTGTAATTTAAAAATTAAGTCTCTTTAAGGCAAAATTTTTGCAAAGAAAAAATCGTCTTATAATTAAGTCTTATAATTAAGGAATATGACACTTCAAGGATAAATGTTTATTCTGAATCACTTTATATAGCTCACTACGCAAGTTATATTACTAAACAAGCGAAACGGAAAATGAAAAATCAAAATATAATACTGGAAGTAAATTATAACATTATAAGTAGGTGGAAATAATAAAGTACGAGGCACACAACAGTGTACAATGTTCGATTCTTATTTTTATTTCGAAACATCAAAGTTTTCCGACATTCAAAGTCAGTCAGCAGCACGATAAATCATTGACAAAACGACCGTTAATTATTATCGATTCATAAAGCATTCCCGCGATGGCAAACCCCCCCTTCCTTTCAAATTCATCAATTTGCGTATCGACGGTATATTCGAGCTATAGTTTACGCTATCCTCATTGATCATCATGTAAATATTTTCGTCGAATATCTTGAGTGTAAAGTAAAAACGAATTACAATTGGTAATATTAAATAGTAAATAATTTTGATTCAGCCATTGATGGGCGCCGGGAGAATTACTTGCAGGAGAGCGCATCTAGAAAAATCCAAATTCGAAACATTTTTAAATAGCCAAGACGATTTAAATTTTTGTTCCAACATTGAGCTTTTTAAAATTGATTTTTCAGTTTTATTATAAATGTTAATTAATGTTTATGCATTTAGTTTCTGTTTAATTGAAAATATTATTTTTCATATTACGCGATTTTTTTTTTCTGTGGATTTTCTATTCCTCTCATTTTTAATGAGATAAGAAGATATAAATGCATCTCCTTGTATCCCCTTCGTGGCGCCCATGTTTAGTACTGTTTTTCGACGATGGTTATGAGACGAGCAGCGCAAATCGAGCTTTACTTGGCCGATTCGCGAAGCGCAAATCTAAAGCGATGCGTACATTGACAACATTCATTGATCTAAAAATGTCTTCGACATTCGAGAGTAGGAAAGGAAAGTAGGAAGAATTTGGAGCATCGAAGACTCCGATTTATTATCTTATTTCCACTCTCTTACTCTCTCTCTCTC
>NW_012130075.1:5364690-5391993 GCF_000143395.1 Atta cephalotes
ACGTACGTACTTACGTAGTAGGTAAGGAAAGGTAAAGGTAAGGAAGTTAAGTTAGGTAGTATACGTAGTAACTACTACGTTACTTTATTACTTCTCTCTCTCTCTCTCTCTCTCTCTCTCTCTCTCTCTCTCTCTCTCTCTCTCTCTCTCCCTTCCCCCCTCTCCTATTCTCTTCCTTTCTCTCTTTTCTTTCTGTTTTGAGCATACTTTTGCTTTCATATATCTTCTATCATATCTATCATATCATTATCTTTCGCATGCGCATTCTCTACATTCTTGTCTTTCTTTGGCACAAAGTCATCCGGCACTAAGTAGCTTAGCGGTGACCAGCAGTGGATGTCTTCTTCACCGTGGCCACAGTATCGGTATGAAAAAAGACATCGATAGGATGTGCGACAAGCTGCTACTTCCGTAGAAATCGCCGACGCCGCTACTGGCACCGGAACTTTGAGCAGCTTCAGCTAAACCTAGAAGAAAATTATACCTTTTCACTGAAAAAAAAAATGCATAATCGATAGCGGTCGCGATTGCACTGGGAATCAATCGGGCGCTGAACCTTACCGAAACAAACAATAGGATTGATAATGCTTATGAATAATGAATCTGCTATTTATACTTACCACCGATAATGGATACGTGATCCTTCACTCGAGATCCTCTTTCGAAACCAATTTTAATTTCTGAAAATGGACATCACGTAAATTTAAAAACCTTAAAGTATATAAAAGGCGTATAACAGGCGTTATAACTGACAGGTTAACTCACCATACAATCTCAAAGTGCCGTCTGCTTTTCCTAGGCTATTTGTTGAAACGCATTTGTAACTACCGACATCTCTATCCGTAAATTTTTTGATTAAGAGCCACATCAGGACTGTGTATCCCGTTCGTTCCTCCCGCACGTTGTATTTCGGTCTACGAATCATACAAATGTTATGTTAAGTATTAGAATATTCTAGAATGGAAAAGAAAATGCTGGGCAAAAAACGGGAGAGAAATAGAAGAAAAGAAATGGAATTTCCGATACGGATGTATGAGTGAGAAGTTAAGCGATACTACTAATGAGAAAAAAAAGCTGAAAAAGAGATAATTCGACGATAAAAAAATGTGAAAAAAGCGCGCAAGAATAGTGAGAGGCAAGGAGAGTTTCTTTGAAGAAAGAGTTTCTTTGGAGTGCAAGAGCAAACAGAGAAAGTAGAGAAAGAATCCTGGAAAGAAAAGAAGAGTTAGAATCAAAGCGCATAGAGAATAGCGGGGAGTAAAAATAGAAGTTGTTTTCCAATAAGGACACAGTCAGATACAGTGTAACACAGAGAATCATTATATCCTTGTTGTTTGCCTAAACAAGGATGAAACAATTCACTGTGTGACAACAATTACGAGTGTGTTACTTAGTGTCTGACTGTGTCCTTACTGAAAAGTATCCAGAGACTAGAAAGGAAGGTGCGCTTCGATCGACGAAGAGACACTTAAATAATGTTCCCACACAGAACGCTTCTGGCAGGCCTGCCGCCGAAGATCTCCTTTCTAATCTCTGAGTACTTTTCAGTAAGGACACAGTCAGACACTAAGTAACATAAGAGATATGCGAACTTCGAGCATTTGCAAGAACATGACGACCTCCATGATTTGTCATGTGTTTGTATGTTTGTAAGTACAAATTATTAAGTTTAGATAATAATGATTCATTATAAAATGTTATGCCAAAAACTAATATTATAAAATTATGCCAATAAATAATATTATAAAATTAATGTGAAAATATTGTAACGTATTCCCCTAACTTATAATGTACATGACTTTATAACGCATAATAAATAAATAAAAGTGATATCTTGAAAATAATAATACGGCTATTGCATGTCAAATTGTAGAAATTCAGGGATTTTTTTTATGAAATATTTCCCAAAAGATCGAAAAAAGAGCTCAATGAGTTGTGAATATTCCACGAGTGAATTACCTATAGATTCTAGTTGTATTTATATTTACATACATCTAGCGAAGTGAATATATTAATATATATATATATATATATTAGGTGTACAACTTTGCTTCCGCCGTTTTCTTATAGATGGCTTTAGCGGTAAGTGGTCGAAATAAATAGATCATAGACGTCATATAATAAACTTGGACATCTGTCAACATAACCCCATAGAAACATTAGTCGATTTGTGTCTGCATCATAAAGTTATTCTCGATTGAAAATGTCAATTTACGAGCCAAATTCTCGTCATTTGCGGGAGGTTTTAATTTTTTGCTTCAATATGAAGAAATCTGCGGCTGAGGCTCATCGAATGCTCTCAAATATTTATGGTGAGGCTGCTATTAGTGAAAAAACGTGTCATGAGTGGTTTCAATGCTTCAAGTGATTTTGACGTCCAAGGTCATGCTCTGTATTTGGTGGGACCAGCTCGGCGTAGTGTATTATGAACTGTTAAAACCGACTGAAACAATCACAGGCGATCCGTATCGAACGCAATTGATGCGTTTGAGCCGAGTATTGAAAGACAAACGGCCGCAATACAACGAGAGATACGATAAAGTGATTTTGCAGCATGACAATGCTCGACCTCATGTTGCGAAAGTGGTCAAGACATACTTGGAAACGTTGAAATGGGAAGTTCTACCCCACTCGCCGTATTCTCCAGACGTTGCTCCCTCTGACTATCACTTGTTTCGATCAATGGCACACGGCCTGGTTGACCAGCACTTTCGGTCTTATGAAGAAGTAAAAAATTGGATCGATTCGTAGATAGCCTCAAAAGATGACCAGTTTTTTCGACGCGGGATTCGTACGCTACCCGAAAGATGGAAGAAAGTGGCCAGCGATGGACAATACGAATCATAAATGTATAACCAGTTTTTTACAATAAAGCCTCGAATTTCGGAAAAAAAACGACGGAAGCAAAGTTGTACACCTAATATATATACATACTTAACTAAATTTCTGTTTGTCGCGTCTTTGCTTGTGTGTGTGAGTGAAAATAAAATACGGTTGCACCATTGGTTCCATCGTATTCTTGCAACATCGCTATCAATTAATCCCGTCGCGGCTTCAGTCGCGTATTTCTTACTTGAGAATCTCTATGAAGACACGGAGTTAGCATGCATAAAGAAGAAACTCGCTCGGAAGGACGGTTGGCAGCAGGAAGATGTGATGTAAATGAAATATAGAAAGTAGACTCAAGCAGATCTAACAGAAAGTGTTCAGCAGAAAGAAGCAGACAAAGGGAAAAGTAAAAAGAAGAAGTGGAAGAGAAAAATTGAACGGTGCGAAATCGAAAACAGCAGAGAAGAAAGAATAGTAAAAGGAAGATAATAAAAGAGAAAAGGATAAGGAAAGAGAAGATGGGAAAAGAAAGAAAAGTACAAGGATAATAGACGAGCTGTAAAAAAGGAAGAGAGAAAGAAGAAGGAAAATGGGCATTTGAGAAAAGTAGAAAGATAGAAAGATCATTGAGGAAGGGGGAGGAGCAGGAAATGACGGGTTTAACAAGGGAGATTAGGAAAGAAATGAAAGAGTTAAAAGATTAGGGGAGAAAAACGAAAGAAACAATTGGACTGAAAGTCCAATTGTGAAGGGAAAAATGAGGAAAGAACTAGAGAAGAAGGGAAAAAAATGGAGGGAAAAAAGAAAAAAGAAGAAAAGTAGACGAACTAGAGAAGCGGATAGAAGAGCAAATGTGAACAAAGGAGAAGGAGAAAAAGGAGAAGGAACAAAAAAGGAGGGGGAGAGAAAAGAAAGAAAGAGAGTGGTACAGAAAAGGAAAGATTGAAGCAGATAGCAAGGAAAATGGAGCTGAAGAGAAAAAAGAGGAAAAAGAACATAGTATTATATTCGCTAAGCATTATTCGCTTTGTGTAACCAAATCGCCAGTCCAAATGAACACGCACTCTCGAATCGTGCGAATAAAAGGATATTAATAATAATTTTATAATATTAATTAAAAAGGAGAGAACGAGAGCACTTATTGAACAACTTATACAAGCAAAGCGTCCATAAATTGCAGAAAAATACCGGAACGATCAGAGCATGTCCAAGCGAAAGTAACGTCTCAATCATTAAATCTGTCAAAATCAAACAATTGAGTTGCAACCCGTTTTAGACGCGCCCTTCATATTTCGATTCACTCGGAGACAACACAAGTATTGGCGCGGGCTAGTTATCAAGGCACTGGAGGAGAAGAATTACCTTCTAAGTAAATGTATTTAAAAAAAGAGATGTAGGATTTGATGAAAAGGAAATTCTAGAGGTAGGGAGGAAGTAGGATAATAAGAGAAAAATGATAGTAGTCATATTGAGTAGCAAGGAGGAGAAGAAAGAGATAATGAAGAAAAAGATATTAAAAGATAGAAGATAATATTAAAAGATAGAAAGGAGAAAACAGAAGATGCCAGAACATGAAAAGAAAGAAATGCAATTCCATTTAAGAAGAATAATAGAGAAAAGAGATGTAAAGAATACGAGAGTAACATATGGGCATATACAGATGGAGGGAAAATGGTGAAGATGGGATAAGGTAGATAGGACGCTGAAAACTGTAAATGAGAAGGATAGAGTTAGTGAGAGCAGGAAGGGGAAGAAAAATGAGGGAAAAGAGAAAGCATGGTAAGAGGGGAAAAAAACGAGGAAAGAAAAGAGAACACGGGAAAAGGAAGGAAGAAGAGACGAAGGGAAGGATGTATTCTGGAATTTAATGGGATTGTCAAGAAGATATGAAGAATTCTATGAAGAGTTAATAAGATGGAATATAATAGGCTTAGAGACATGGAAGATTATTGAAAAGGAGATTATTGAAAAAAATATAATTGAAGACATCAATCGGCAAGAAGGAGAAATAAAAAAAAAGCAATTGGAGGAATAGTGAGGAAATTAAAAAGGAGATTGAGGAAATTGAGGAGAAGCGGAGGGAGAAAGAAAAAATGATGGTGTCGGTACAGAGGACAATAAAACTGGAAGGAAAAAAATGGAGGATCATCATGATCTATGTAAAGGGAGATAAAAAGAAGAAAATAAAAAAGCCAATGGAGAAATTGGAGATAGAAGAAAGAAATGAGGAATACATTTTAATAGGCGGAGATTTTAGCGAGGAAAGGGAAAAGAAGAAAGTTAGTAGGAGGAAAAGAAGATCAAAGAACAAAAAAGTGAAGGATGCAGAAGAAAAAAGAAGTTTGCAGAAAAAGGTGATGAAAGAAAAAGGATAGGGAATAATGAACGGAGCGAAGCCAAGAAACGAGGAAGGAGAATTAAAATATATAGATAATAAGAATTTTACTGGACCATATATTTGAAAATTCAACAATAAAAAAGTAATGATGAATGAAATTTGACCTAAATATTTAATGCTTAAATAATTCAATCTGTATATACTATATTTATATATTACTTGTATATGTATCATATTTATAGTCGAATTGCACGCCGAATTGATTTTCCGGACTTATAAACGCAATCGAACTACTGTAATAGCATCATGTTCAATCAGACATCATATTAAAAACATATTAATTTGCTGAAAAACTGTCAATAAATTTATTGCGAAAAATATTACCTCGGCCGAAAGTCAAACTCGGATCTCTTATTCCGTAAAAGCGTCGTAAGTCTTTAGATTAAAATCTTTAGATTAAAATATATGTAGAGGAGAGGAATAGGTGATTATGTGATGAATAAAGAAGAATGGAGAGAAGTCAGAAGATTGGAGATAGAGGAGAAGATCAGATCATCAGAATGGACAGCAAATGGCGAAAGAAAGGCAAAAAAAGAGAGAAAAAGGAAACAGAAGAAAAGTAATGAACGAGAAAAATAATGAACTCGGAGGAGGAAAGGAGGAAAAACTAAAGGAGATAAGAAAAAGAAGGAGAGGAATATATGAAGTATTAAAAAGAATAATAAAAGAGAAGATAATTTGAAAAGAAAAGGAGAGACGTTATGAGACAGATCATGGTGGAGCGATGAGGAATATAGAGAAAAGAAGAGCAAAGGAAGTAGAAATTGAGGAAAAGGAAAAGAAGGGAGAAGAGGAGGATGGAACACATATAAGGAAAGAAGAGGTATAATATAAAGAATTATGTAATAGGAAAAAGGAGGAAGGCAGAAAAAGATTGTTGGAAGAGGCAAGGAAAACAAAAATGCGGATGTTTGGAGAGTAATAAATAGAAAAAGAAGAAGACGGTTGGGATGAAGAAAGGAATTAAGACAGAAGAATGGAGAAAACATTTCATAAGATTGTGGGATGGAAGAAAAAAGAAAGACAAACGACAAAAGAAGAGGAAGAGAAAAAAGAGTTGGAAGGGGAGAATCTGAAGATATAAGAGATTGAAGGCCAGTATTCATACTTGGATCTTATATTTAGATCATCTTAAGTATTAGTCTTAAGATATCATGAATCAATCAAAGAATTGCGTTAACATCTTAAGATATTACTTAAGGATCTTAAAATAAGAACTGATTATAAATATCGCTCTAAGTATACAACAAGAGAATTGAAGAAAAAAAATAATAGTAATAAAAAAAGATGGACTAATGAAAGAAATGTGGATGTACGGGGGAAAAAAGATGAAGAAAGTGATATGGAGAATATAAGAAAATATGAGAAGAAAGAAGAATATCAGAAGGATGAAAGAAGGAATAATAATTCCCATAACAAAGAAAGGAGGATGAGGAGAGAGCTGAGGACTGCAGAAGAACCCTGATGTTGATATATTAGCATAAGATATATTAGCAAAAAGAATAAGAAAGAAGATGGAACAGAAGAGGATACAACCAGAAGATTAAGTAAAGAGAAGATTTAAAGAAAGGAGAGGCACAATAGAAAATATATAAGTGATGAATCACGTGATGATAAGCAAAGAGACGAAAAAAAAGGAAGAAAAGGGATAGCATATTTTGTGGATCTGAAAGCGGCATTCGATAATGTTGAGAGAGAAGAGGTGTGATGGTGAAACGAGGAATGAGCGATAAACTGAGGAAGAGAATTGCAGGGTTATATAAAAAGAAAATATTAAGTATAATCATATGCAAGTCTATAACGGTCGAAACTAGATCTTTCAATACTTAAATAATTCACAGAGCATTGTACTGTAATATGTGTAATTGTAATATGTGTACTGTATATATATATAGAATGTTGCAGACACATACTAGATAGTACGACGGGTTGTGCGGCAAACTTTCATGGGCAGGCGCGGTTTAATAGGTAACACTCTGTACATGCATATGTTGTAATTATTCAAGCTATGTGCCAAAATTTTTCCGGACTTACAAACGTAATTAAATTACTGGAATAATATCACAAATTAAATTAAATTGACAAGCAAATTTTAATTATAATAATTTTTGATCTTCAATCCGATATCATATAAGAATGTTAATATGCTGAAAAACTTTAAATAAATTTATTGCGAAAAATATTACCTTGGTCGAGACTTGAATCCGGATCTCTTGTATTTCATATGAACGTTCTAAGCCATTAGACCATCGAGGCCTTAGTAATATTCTTCGCAGTAATTAGTATATGAAATAATAATGCTTCTTGCAGGCAGCGTGTATAAACAATAATAAATGATTTTTATTATGATCGATATGAAATTAAATACTAAGTTTAAGCCTGTCGATCCAAGCTCTTTCAATGCCAAATAATTCACAGTAAGTATATAATATACAGGGTGGCCCAACGAAACAGACTGTATAACTCCTACAAAAATGATTTTTCGAAAAAACGCAAAAACATGTCGACTTCTATTGAGAAGGGGACATTTTTTGACGTATAATTCTTATCCTCAACTTCAACCCCTAAGCAAGGGTGGAAATCTAAAAAGTTCAAATGGGAATGGGAATCAAATGATATGTCATTAGGAAGGTCTTTCAATTCCCATTCTTACATTTGATTTTTTAAATTTGATCAATTTATTTAGAAGATACAGAGTGTTAAATCTAAAACAAACAATTTTCATATCTTCAAACTTCTTTTTTTATTATCTATCGAATCAGTTTATAAATTAGTTGCAAGGAGTCTAAAGACATTCCATCGTAAGTTAGCGTAGCAATTGTTCGTTAACAGACTTCTATACAATAATAAAGATTCTACTCGAAAGATCCAGTTTTTACTGTCTAAAAGCTCAGAAACTCATACGGAATACAAGAGATCCGGGTTCAAGTTCCGGCCGAGATAATATTTTTCGAAATAAATTTATTTAAAGTTTTTCAACACATCAACTTATTATGATATCGGATTGAATATCGAAAATTTGATTGTCAATTTAATTTATTAGGTGTACAACTTTGCTTCCGCCGTTTTTCTATAGATAGCTTTAGCGGTAAGTGATGGTCGAAATAAATAGATCATAGACGTCATACAATAAACTTGAGCATCTGTCAACATAACCCCATAGAAACATTAGTCGATTTGTGTCTGCATCATAAAGTTATTCTCGATTGAAAATGTCAGTTTATGAGCCAAATTCACGTCATTTGCGGGAGGTTTTAATTTTTTGCTTCAATATGAAGAAATCTGCGGCTGAGGCTCATCGAATGCTCTCAAATACTTATGAGGCCGCTATTAGTGAAAGAACGTGTCGTGAATAGTTTCAACGCTTCAAGAACGGTGATTTTGACGTCCAAGATCATGCTCTGTATTTGGTGAGATCAGCTCGGCTAGTGTATCATGAACTGTTAAAACCGACTAAATAATCACAGGCGATCGGTATCGAACGTAATTGATGCGTTTGAGCCGAGCATTGAAAGACAAACGGCCGCAATACAACGAGAGACACGATAAAGTGATTTTGCAGCATGACAATGCTCGACCCCATGTTGCGAAAGTGGTCAAGACATACTTGGAAACGTTGAAATGAGAAGTCCTACCCCATCCGCCGTATTCTCCAGACGTTGCTCCCTCTGACTATCACTTGTTTCGATCAATGGCACACGGCCTGGCTGACCAGCACTTCCGGTCTTATGAAAAAGTAAAAAATTGGATCGATTCATGGATAGCCTCAAAAGATGACCAGTTTTTTCGACGCGGGATTCGTACGCTACCCGAAAGATGGGAGAAAGTAGTGGCCAGTGATAGACAATACTTTGAATCATAAATGTATAACCAGTTTTTTTACAATAAAACCTCGAATTTCGGAAAAAAAACGGCGGAAGCAAAGTTGTATACCTAATAATTCGTAATAAGTGACGAATAAAAATAACGAGTAAAAAGTAACATTAATTACTTTTTTTAGTAACGAATGTCTTTCAACCTGTTATAAGCAACGTTTGACTTCTCTAACTTTGATGTTATTATAAAAAATTCACAGTGCCATTATCATCGTTATTATAACAAGCTAACGATTAACAAAGTAATAGCGTTACAACTTACAAATAATACATTATTTGCCAATTCTATAAATAATTATAATTATGAGTAATTGTGATTTTTAATGATGTAAATACAAGTGCATTATTTTTATGTATCAATTGCATTATCTTTTAATAGCCCTTGGATTATTTTTATTAAATTATTAAATATAAATTGCGTGTCAATTTAAATTGTATAATCTACGTACAACTCTATATTTAACTTATAATTTTGCTTAACAAAATTGTGAATCGACATTTACTTTAATTGCAATTATTTTAATTGCAATTATTTTAATTGTAATTACAGTATCATTGCAACCAAAAATTACTTTAATTGCAATTACAGTATAATTGAAGCGTAATTGTAACTACATTGTAATTATAATTAAAATAATTACAATTGTAATTAATTACACTTATGATTCAATTTTACTTACACTTATGATTATGCCCAACTCTTTAGCGAGGCGATATTTACATTGGCACATAAAAAATATCGCTTTGCTGCTCTGCTATTTTTGATGCTCTAATCTGAACTAGGTATTAGTTATTATTAGGTTATTAGTCGTATTATTTTTCTGAAATTCCATTTTTCGAAATTTCGATTGTAATGAAGAAGCACTCTTATTTTATTGAGGTAAGGCAGCGAAAACATCAGCACTAATTTGTCTACACACAACTCTTATTTGTCAAAGTGAAATAAGCGACGATTGATCCCAACCCACTCTCAACTATGGAGGGTCTAGGGTTTTTCGTAATTCGAAATAAAACATACACATATAATTGATTCTATCTCTCACAATTCATAATCAGAATATTTCTGAGTATTTTTGGAAAATGTTCCAATTTATATAAAAATTATGAGAAAAATTTTCATAAATTGAGAAGTTACCACCTTTTTACATTAATGTTCACAGTCCATGCATGATTAACGATGACTAAATGTGGAAACACAATAAAAAACCAGATTCTTTCTGGAAATCCTGGTGAAAATTTTTCTCAAGATTTTTCATATATGTTAATTATAAAATATCGTAAGATTTCTAAGATTTTATGTAAGTATAATTTCTGATAAAATGTTATAAAATCTAAAAAATTTGAAAACATTTTTTTAAAAATTATGGGATAAAAAATTTGAATTCAGAATTTCAGAATTCACTTGTATGAAAAATTCTAAGAGAAGATATAAACTTTCCGAGTATTTCTGGAAAATGTTCCAATTTGTATAAAAAATATGAGAAAAATTTTTAAGGAAAATACAGACAATATGAACAGAAAATAAGGATTTCAATCTATCAAGAAACATTCATTTTAGTATATATAGTTTCCGATATATTAAAATTTGTTATGTTTTCTGTTTTCATTGCATGTGCTTTTCATTGTGCTTGTAGCTTAAAGTTTACGTCCGCTTAAAATTACATTTGACATACAAGACGAAAAACTGAATTTTCAGAAGTTGTAAATAAACAGAATGGATGTAAAAGAATTTGATAGTTATTATTACATGTAAGTGCGTAAGGTTCCCGCTCCTTCCCCTTCCATGTAAAACCAAAGTTAATTTATTGTTATAATTTATTTTTAAAAATAATGTAACTTCGTCAAAAATCAATATTGAAATGTTTAAAACAGCATTTTAAAGATTGAAACTTCTACTTTTTAAATCGGTACTTAAAGAATCGGTCTTAATGATATTTTGTAAAGTTACATAAACATAAATGAAGACGCAAATCTTAAAAATTTTTACGAAATTTGCAAAGTTCTACAGCGCGAATTAAAAATTGTACACAAATGCGATTTATATCATTCGAAAGAGTGAATCTTTATCTTTAATTTCTCTTTTTATGAAACTTCGATTTTCTTTTTCACCGCGTTATTCAACATTGAATCAAAAATGACTTTTTTTTGTTTCAATATTGAATAACTCGAAAGAGTTCAATAAAAAAGTAAATTGAAGGTAAAGATTCACTCTTTCGATTGCTGTAAATAACATTTTTGTGTGAATTTGATTTTACGCTTTTGTAAAATTTGTACAAAATTTTCACATTTTATGGATACCCATATGTGTACGTATAGCATAAAGGATCAGTCAGATTGAAATATCAATTACCGATTTCGAAAGTAGAGAAAGTAGAGTTTAAGCTTTAAAATGCTTTTTTAAACATCTCGTTTTATACATCTCTTTTTTAAACCTCTCAAAATAGTCGCGAAGCAATATTCGAAAAAGCATTTTTAAAGCCATAACAAATTTTTGTAATTAAGTTAGTAAGTTTAACACTATTCGGCGATCCACCATTAAATCTAGATCTAAATTCAATCAAGCAAATCTGGGACTTTCTTGACCGCCGATTGAGAAATCTTTCGAATCTATAATTTGTATTCTCAAAATTTACAAGAATTGAGTGATATTTTGCAACGAATCTAGCATGAAATTTCACAGAATTTAATCCGGCCATTTATCAACATGCAAATACGCTGTCAAGAAGTGATTTGTCATAGAGATAGTAATACTCAATTTTTAACTGTGCACACACACACACACACACACACACACACACGCACGCACGCACGCACGCACGCACGCATAATACAATTTAAATTATACTGAATTCTTGTTTGAATATCCAGCTAAGTACAATAGATGATAATGAAGTTCCTAATTTTGGACAATAGCCTAACGATGATTGAACTGATAGCATTTGTCTTATTGTTTTGTCTATTTGTCTTATTGTTGTTACAACGCATCAATTTTGATAAGTATTGTTACATTGAAGATAATATAATCTTATAGTCGAACCGTCTGTAATTAGTGATTGACATATATATTATTTTTTATTATACACCTACATCTGTGTCGGCTCTCATTGGCTTCACATTCCTTTATTAATTGAACTAACTTAATTATAAAAATTTGTTATGACTTTAAAATGCTTTTTTGAATATCGCTTCGTGACCATTTTGAAAGATTTAAAAAAGAGATGTTTAAAACGAGATGTTTAAAAAGATATTTTAAAGCTTAAACTCTCTATTTTCGAAATCGGTAATTGATATTTCAATCTGACTGATTCTTTATGAAGCTATACGGATATAAATGAATACCGGTCAAATGTGAAAATTTTGTACAAATTTTACAAAAGTCTATAGCATGAAGTAAAATTCACACTAAATGTCATTTACAGCAATCGAATGAGTGAATTTTTACCTTCAATTTGCTTTTTATTAATCTCTGTACAATTTTTTTTTGAGTTATTCAACATTGAAGCAAAAAGAGTTCTTCCTGTTTCAATGTTGAATAATTCGATAAAAAAAAAAACGTACGAACCTTCATAAAAAGAGAAATTAAAGATTCACTCTTCCGAATGATGGAAATTGCATTTGTGTACAATTTTTAATTTGCGTGGAATTTCGTAAAAATTGTTAAGATCTGATGTGTCTTCATTTATGTTTATGTACTTCTTAAAATACTTCATAAAATATCATTAAGATTTTTTTTAAGTACCAATCTGAAAAGGAGAGATTTTAAGCTTTAAAATACTTTTTTAATCACCTCGATACGATAATTTTTGTCGAAGTTACACTATCTTGAAGTATTGTATGTCTATTTTTATAGGGTGGAATAAGTGATTCTTTAATTTTGTTGAGTAGTGTAAATCTCGCTTTGTATACAAACTTGAAAATCTATATGGAGCTGCACTTGACGTGAAAAGGAAAACCTTAAGGTCTTATTCCTGTACTGTATGAACTAGCATACGGTGCAATAGGTTAGAGCAAAACATACCTTAATCAAAAAGTTCCCGGAATTCATTCAGAAAATTCAAAATACAAGTTTTATTCATCAAAAGTGATATTGTCCCCTTAAAAGTACTCCCCACCAACTGCAACGCACTTATGCCAGTGCTTGATCCAGCTCTCGAAACATTTCTGGAACTCTATTGTCGGTATAGCCATCAGAGCCATCTTCGATTTTTCCATTACCTCCTTTCGGCTGTTAAAACGCGTTCCCCGTAATGGTTTTTTGACTCGATCGAACAGAAAAAAATCGCAGGGAGCCATATCAGGTGAATTCGATGGCTGTTGGATAGTATTCGTTTCGTTCTTGGTCAAAAATTCACGGATAATGATGGCACTGTGCGTTATCATGATGCAAAATCCACGAGTTGTTTGTTCACAAATCCTTTCTTCTTTGGCGAACTGCTTCACGCAAACGTCTCGTAACGCCCAAATAATACTTCTTATTAACTGTCTGATCTTCTGGCAAAAATTCGTGATGTACAATATCGTTGTAATCCATGAAAACCGTGAGCATCGCTTTCTTTTTCGACTGAAAATGATGTGGTTTTTTTTGGTCTTGGCTCATTTGAAGCTTTCCATTCACTCGCTTGATGTCTGGATTGCGTGTCGTACTCATCAACCCACGTCTCGTCTCCAGTAATGATGCGTTTGATGAATGTTGGGTCGGATTCAGCCTTGGAAATCATGTCTTTGGATGACAACGCGGTCCCTTTTTTGCATGAAATTCAGTTCCTTCGGGACCAACTTTGCATCAACACGATGTAAACTCAAACCATTAACTACACTGTTCTGAATGGATCCAATGTTTAAGTCCTCTGCCAGCTCTCTGATAGTTAATTTGCGGTCATTGAACATTTCTCTCACTTTATTGATGTTTTCATCGGTTTTCGATGTCGACGGCCTGCCACTGCGCTCGTCATCCTCGACGAACTCATGACTACTTTTGAAGCGTTCATGCCACTCATAAACAGCTGTTTTCTTTAGAGTATCATTGCCGAAACAGTTTCCCAATATTTCCAAGATTTTCACACCATTGAATCCATTTTTAACGCAAAATTTAATATAAACTCGTTGTTGCAAATTCAACTTCATTTTTATAATTGTAAAAAATCGAAAATACGTGCAGAGGTAGATGTACTCAAGACGGCGTAACTTTTACAAATGTCAAGTTATGGTGATAAAATTTGGTGGAAATGTCAATGATAGATGTAGCAACCTAACCAAAAAAATAGAACTCAAATCAGCTGACTCAGAGCATCACCTGGTGATAATTTCGGGAATTTTTTGATTAAGGTTGTATATAGGTACATTTGTTTCACTTCAACTTATTGCGCCATGTGCACTTCAGACAGTGCAAAAATAAAAATACAGACCTATAAGGCTGGTTCATAGTCGGATCTTATATTTAAGATCGCCTATAGGCGTAAGTAGTCATGAACCAATTGGATTCATATTAGCATCTTAAAACTTAAGATAAAAACGGACTGATGAATACTATCCATTACAGTACTATTACATTTTCTCATTTTCTCTTTCAATCCTTTCTCTCAGAGGCAGACTTCGTTCGCATGCGCGAAACGAGAGAGAACGTATCAGGGCCAAAATGGATCTTTTTCTACATGAGAACTGAGAACTGCCTCCATTCTTAGAATTCCAGTTTAGACCATGATATAAAGATAAAGACTCGTGCACATGCCCCTATAGTCAATAAGAATTTTTCACAAACGTACGTCATTATTAAGCACGAAATTCAAATATATGCTTTATATAATATATGCTTTTAATATTTATTTATATTTTTTTAATATTTATTTATTATTTATATTATTATTTTTATTTATATTAATATTTTTTATATCATATGCTTTTTAATTCAAAAA
This sequence comes from Atta cephalotes, assembly GCF_000143395.1. Lineage (NCBI taxonomy): Eukaryota > Metazoa > Arthropoda > Insecta > Hymenoptera > Formicidae > Atta > Atta cephalotes. The sequence goes on from NW_012130075.1 coordinate 5,379,705, forward strand.
ATTTTCCAATTCCTTTCAATTCGACTCATTTTTTTGTCTTATGATGGTAATTTCCGCATCCTTTAACTGCACAATGCATTTTGAACATAAAATCACTCGAACTTTGTATTTATTCGGCATGTACTGCACATGTATTGGCGATCATATTTCTTTGATACGTTTCATTTCGCAAACAATCGAATCTATTCGAGCGTGACGTATGTCATAACATATGCTTATGTCTGCGCAATGCTCTACCATCGGACAAGCCCTTGTCTTTATATCATATGGTCTTTATATCAGACTTTATATCATGATCTTTATATCAGACATACTATTGGCTCCTGTACACTGAACTCTTGCCGTGCGGCAAAATGTGATGCAGCAAGCGTTTCCATGTCCAGTGTGCAAAAGCCATCAGTTTATAACTGTAAAAGATTTCTTAAATAGTCAACAACTTAAATCATAGACCTTATAAGTAAATGGACTAACAATTGGTTATAGTTTCTGCAGAAAAACGGTCTCTGAGAGTATTTACGTGTTACTGAAAAAGTAAAAAGGATTGATTGAATGGATTGTGAGAAGAACAATTGTGAATTTGTGTGATGTAAATTTAAGAGAATTTGCATAAATTTAAGTGAATTTAATAATAAGAAAGTGCATAAAGACAAAGAGGCACATACTATTATTCTAATAAAGTTAGTTACAATAGTTAGCTAGATCTTTATTGCATTCCCTTGAAGTTACAAATATTGTTCAAAAAGTCATTACGTTTTTTCCAATAGATGGCGTTGTCCACGTTTATTTGTATGCGAGCGTGACATGAATGTCAAATGTTTACGCGCATTTTATGCGTTACACTCAATCTAAAAATCAAAAAAAAGTTGACGCGATTCGGTCGAGTTTTGTGCTTGCAATTGTGGTTCAAACATGGAGAATTTTGAAGAGCATATTCGCCATATTCTGTTTTATTACTTCAAAAAAGGGAAGAAAGCAACTGAAACAAGGGAAAAGTTGCGTCGAGTTTATGGCAGAAATGTCATCAAAAAAAGGCCAGTGTCAGAACTGGTTCGCCCGATTCCGTGATGGTGATTTTTTAGTCAAAGACGCTCATCGCTTCAGTAGGCCTTCCAAGATTGACGACGATGAAATGAAAGCATTAGTGCAAGCAAATAAGCATTCAACGGTTTGGGAGCTTGCTACCGCTCTAAAAGTGTCCGTTGGAAGTGTTCATGGTCATTTGAAATCGCTAGGCTTCGTAAAGAAGCTCGATGTTTGGGTACCGCATGAGTTGAAAGAAATTCATCTGACGAATCGCATGAGCGTCTGCGATCAATTCATCAAACGCGAAGAAAACGATCCGTACGATTCTTAAAGCGTATGATCACGGGCGGCGAAAAATGGATTGTTTACAATAATATCAGCCGAAAAAGAAGTTGGAGTAGGCAAGATGAAGCACCGGAAAGACAAGAAGATTCATCAAAAGAAGGTGCTGTCAATGTGGTGGGATTGGAAGGGATCAGTCTTCTATGAACTACTTCCAAAGAACAAAACGATTAATTCCGATATCTACTGTGAGCAGCTGCAGAAATTAAGTGATGCCATCACATAGAAACGTCCCGAGCTAATCAATCGTAAGGGTATGATGTTTCACCACGACAATGCGAGACCACATACAAGTTTGGTCATTCGGCAAAAATTGTTGCAATATTGTTGGGATGTGTTACCACATCCATCGTATAGTCCAGATCTTGCATCATCAGACTTCCATCTCTTTCGCTCCTTGCAAAAACTCCTTGAATAGTAAAACTTTTGCTTCTGAAGATCTCATCAAACAGCACCTAGACAAGTTTCTCGCAGAGAAGGATGTTTTATGAACGTGATATTATGAAGTTGCCCGGGAGATGGCAGGTCATCGAACAAAATGGCCAATATATCATTGATTATAATGTTCATTACATATATTAAATAAACACACCTAAAAATCAAATGAAAAAAACGCAATGATTTTTTGAACAACCCAATATATACAACAATAACAATATCACAAAGTTTTCTTATCCTATCTTAATCTACTTTACCGTATCTCTTTCTTCCGATGTAATATCTCTATATCACTCTTCTATTCTCAAAAACTACAACTCATTAATCCTCCTCGCCTTTTCCTTCCTCTCTTACTTTTTTCCTTTTTCTCTCTCTTCTCTCTCTCTCTTTTCCATTTCTCACCTTTTCTCCCTTCATTCCTTAACTCTCTTTCTTTCCTCTACTTTCTTCCCTTTTTCCTCCATCTCTCTCATCCATCCCTCACTCTTCCCTTCTTTCTCCAAAATTTACAACTTCTTGTCAGCTCCTATCATTCCCTACATTCCAACGCCTACACTCTTTTTATATATGCTTCCATGATTCCACTCTCATATAGCCTACACTTTCTTTCCTCTTCTTTCTTTCCTTTCCAATATCTCTCTTCCTTCATCTCATTCCTTAATCTAAACCTAACTATCCTCCTATATCTCTTCTCTTTCCTTTCCTTAAATATGCCGGAATCCCCCCTCCCCCTTTATCCATACATATATTACATTTCGCTTTCTTTTTTTCTCATATTTCCTCCTTCCGCATTTCTCTTTCTTCCAGCTTTTCGAACCTTTTCCATCTCCAGCTTTGCCAGCTTTCCAGCGTCCTGTCCTCGAAATATTGTCCCTTTTCTTTCTCCCAATCTTTTAACTTTCTCCCATTCTTTACATCCCTTATCTCTTCCAAACATAACTGCGCCAAAAAACTACCCTCTCCCCTCTTCAATCTCTCCTCGAATCTAAGCTCTTTTTTCCACTCTTTCTCTTACTTTTTCCCTTAATATTTCCTTCCTTATCATGCAGCTTGGCATCTTTCACTCCTAACACCTATCTTAATATACCTTTATCCTGCAACTTCTCTACCCCTTCCCTCTTTTTTTAGCCCCAGATTTTCACCCCATAACTTACCATAGCCCAACGCATCAAATATGAAGGCAAGTCAATTTTTAAAAAAACGTAGTAAAAATATTTTTTTTATAGATTTCTTTTTATTTGTCAGCATAGTCTCTTTTTAGCTCGATATACTTAATCCAAGAATTCTCCAGCCATTCGAATAATATGATTTGTCTAATCTTTCAAAATAAGCTTTTGTTTCGGCGATGAACTGTTCTCTGGTGAATCTCTTTCCTCCGAACCATTTCTTCAGATTTGGAAATAATCGCAGAGGACTATATCTGGCGAATATACTGGATGGAAGAAATTCATAGCGGAATTTGTTGAATTTGACCAGTGCCGGGCACGTATGAACCCGTGCATTGTCTTGATGGAAGAGCACTTTCTTTTTCGCCAAATGGGAACGTTTTTTCTTTAAAATGTTGTTGAACGGTCCAATGAGGCTACGTAATAATTGCCATTGATCGTTTGCTTCGACGGAAGGTAATCGATATGAATTATATATTGAATTATATACCGCGTGCATCCCAAAAAACTGTGGCTATTCCTTTCCAGCCGACTTTACGGTCTTCGTCTTCTTCGGAGCTAGTTCACTCCGTGAAGTCCATTTTGACCTTTCCTTCGTCTCGGATGTGAAGTAATGGATCTGTGAAGTAATGAATATGTTTCGTCCATCGTAATGAATCGACGCAGAAATTCATCTGGATTACGTTTTTGTTGAAACATGTCCAAACATTGTTTTGAAATCGTCACAGGGTCGCGCTTACGGGTCACAGTGAGCAAACGCGGCATCCAACTTGGCGATAGCTTTTTCATATCTAATTGTTCGTGCAAAATTGGAATTACTGTCATGTGATGTACCTGTGGCCTTAATAAGCTCGCGCACTTTCACTCGTCGATCAGTCAAAACAATATCGTGGACTTTATCGATTATTTCTGGCATAGCAGCCTCAATTGGACGTCCCGAACGAGATGCATATTACATGTGGATGTACGACCACGTTTATATTCATTCACTCAATTGTATACAATCGCAAACGCTGGTGCAGATGAATACTATCCAACTCGGCTTTGATTTCTTTCGGCGTTAAACTTTTCATATGTAGATGTTTGATCACTGCATGAAACTTGTTTTTTTTTCATTTTGCAAAAAATACAAAGGTTATTCGCTTTAATCGTTTACAGAAATGAAACCACGCAATGAATTCCGCTCAAAATTTGACAGTAATCAGCTGAGAGATGCTACTTGTCAAAAAGTAATGTGATATGACACTACGAGTGCCCTTTGACAGATTTTCTAAAAACTTACTCGAAAAAACTTGACTCGAGTTCGTACTATAGCCTTCTCTTTTAATTATTGCCGAATCTCTTTTTCCCAATCCTGCACCTGTCCCATTACCGCCTTTCTTTTACATGCTCCTCCTGCCTTTCATTTCTTTGCAACGTATATCCCAGATATTTGAAAGATATTCTTTACCTCTTCTATCACCTTACCCTTTCATCTCCAGTCCATCTTATTGCTCTTATCCCCTTCCTTCCTGAATCTCATTATTTTAATTTTTTCTCTATTTCTCCGATCCCTTCCTTTCAATATACTCCTCTAACCTCTCTATCATACTTTTCATGCCCCTTTCATCCTTCGCCAGTAAAACTATATCATCTGCATAAGCCAAACCATATACTTTCTTGTCTCTTAGCTTTACTCCCCCCTCTCCTCATTTAATTTTTCCCATTTTTCCTCCAGGTCTGTCATCAGTATATTAAACAATAAGAGATTCAATGGATTGAATTCCTACTTTATCTCCCTCGCTGTTAAATAACTTTTTCCTAATTCCCTCCCTACTCTCACTCTACTCTTTGTTTCCCACATTTCTTCCTTTTTCTATCAACCCTCCCTTACTCCCCTCTGTCTCAATGCCTCTACCAATATTCCCCACCGAATCAAATGCCGCTTTCAAATTTACAAATAATGCTATTAGTTTTCGTCCTTTTTTCTTTACTTGCCTATTTATTAAAAAATTCAATACATATATATTATCTAATGTTCCCATCCCTTATCTGAGGCCCGCTTGATTCGATGGAAACCCTTTCCCTTTCACATCCTCCCTCAATTTTTCCGCCAACACCGCCATATACAGTGATAGCATTCCTGTAGTCCCTTCCTGTCCTTTTTTCATTACTGGCACTACTACATTACTCCCTCTTTCCATTCCTCTGGTCACCCCCACCTCTCCATACTTACATATCCTCCAGACTTATTCTTCTATACCCTCCCCCCATACTTCCATACCTTGTTCGGAATCCTGTTCACTCCTATTGCCTTTCTGTCTTTTAATTTCTTAATCATCTTTTTTCTTCCTCCCTACTCAGCTCCTTTTTCATCTTCCGCTTCCTCCTTTTTTCTTTTCCCCTTTCCATTCTTCCTTTCACCTCCCCCCCCATAATAACTCTTTGAAATAATTCTCCCATTCTCTAATCTCTATCCTCTTATTTATCCCTTTTCACTTCTTCCTTTCTCTATTTACTATTTTAAATACTTGTTTTTTATATCTCATTTTTTGCTTTCTTCTCTTTTCCATCTTCTCCTCTTTTTTTTGGCTTCATATAACTCTTTATATTCTCTTTTTTCTTTCCTATATTCCTCTCTTCCCCCCTTATCTTTTCTCCACTTCCTTAATGCTCTTCTCACTTCTGACTTCTTTTTCCTACATTCTATATCCCATTATCCTCTCCTCTTTCTTTCTTTTCCTCTTTCCAATACCTTTCTTATTCTCCTTTTCACTTCTTTCAGACTCTCATGCACGTTCCCTTTCCTTCACTCTATTCTCTCTAACATCTGTTTAAATACTTCTCTACCTCCATCATCCCATACTCCCTTATATGCTCCTTTTTCTTTCCTTCCATATCCTCTTCTTCCTCTTTCTTACCTCTCTTTAGTGAAACTACCAGTGGATGATGATCCGAATTTATTGTTTTACTACGTAATACTAATATTATTAACTACGTAATTTACTACGTAATACTAATATTACTACGTAATACGAATATTATTATTTTACTCCTATTACATTCCTATTTAAAATTGATCATCTCTTCTCTCTTATAAATTCTACCAACTTACTTCCATCCTTTTTCTTTCTATTCACTTGCTTTTTTCTTCCTTTTCTCCTTTATTCTTTTCCTTTATTCTTCCTCCCTCTCTCCTAGTTCTCGGGGAGAGATCATTAAAATTCCCCCCCCCTCTCCTATCACTGTTTTTACTTTTTACCCCGTCTTCTTTTTCCTCCATTCATTCTGCTAGATCCTCCAATTTTCTTTTCATATCCTTGTTAACATACACTCTCATTTTTACCCTATTTCTGCCTACTTTTATTCTTCCCATTATCATCCTCTCCACTTCTTTCTTCTCTTTCTCCCTCTCATACCCTATCATAACTCTCTTCTAATACCTATCACCTCCCATTGCTCTTCCATTTTTGTTTCTCTTTTTTACGGCCTGCATCCTCCATATATATCCATCTGATAATCATTTTCTTACATAATTCCATCCTTTCTCCTCCACTCATGTTTCCATCAACACTATGGGATCTTATCTTTTCAAACTTGCTCAAAAGCTCTCTATTATTCATTACTGCTACATTCCCAAAGCTATCTTCACTCTTTTTTCTCTCTCTCTCCTTTTTTCCCCATTTCCTTCACTCTTCCCTCTTTTTTTTTCAATTCTCTGTTCCTTATTTCCTTCTTTCTCTCTCTCTTATCTCTCCCCTTCTCTGCACTCCTCTTTATCCTCCTTCCCTTTTTTCTCCTCTCTATTTTTATTCCCTTTTCTATCCCTCTCCCTCTTATCCCTGTCTCTTCTTCCTTGCTTTCTCTTCTTCTTTGTTCTTTTCTCCAACTTTAATCTTTTCTCTCCCTCCCCCTTTTCTTCCCCTATCATCCCTTAATTCTTCCCTCTCTTCATCTCATTTCTACTATTCTCTTTCAATCCCCTCTGTCTCATCCTTGCTCTTCTCTCCTCCTTCACAATCACCTGTCTCATCATCTACCTCATCTCCCTCTCATTCCAAGTCATGATAGAGCTTGCGGAGCCCTCTCTTGAAAGATCGGCAGGGTTGGAAACGGAGACACCAATTACAAGGATGCCGATACAGAGCGAGTCTCCCGCAAAATCGAAATCCGGGAGAGTCTCCGAGGGAGCCGAAGGAAACGCGACCCAGTCGAATTCCGCGCGCTAGGACGCAGGATGCGTGAATGACACGGCTCGCGGAGCCTGCAGGGCTTTGCACCAATTAGACGCGATAAGGCCCCCTTGTGGAGATAGCGATCATTGATGATTCCTTCCGAGAGGAATCAGCGTTCGGCACTTATGCTGTGGCGAGCGAGTAGCACGGAGGAAGGACGCAGGACCGAAAAAAAGTCAGATAACAAGCTTAAGATCTGACAGGAGGATTACCGGAATGAGACGATCGTCTCACAATTGTAAGGTCGCCAATTTTCATGTCTGGGAGGCGCGCATAATTATCGTTGTCGGATTTTGTATGTAAGACACACACGGAATTGTCGCGCGTCAGGTTTTCGTTTATATCTGAATATATCGCCTCCCGTGACGACTCGTTATAAGAAGAGTTATTTTCCGCGTCTGTCATAGCCTAGTCATTTCCATTAAGTCTTGTCTCATATCAATTGTATCAGAACTTTATATCATGATGTTTGCGTGGTATTTATCTATTTCTGATATTTTGTAAAAAGGCTCGAAACCCTGTGAATGAGCACGAGGTCACGCCGTGTTTGTGAGGATACCGTAACCGTCTCCTATCTCAACTATCAGAGCGTCGAGCTAATATTCGTGCGATTTGCGAAGTGTTCTTATGTGGCGTGAGCCGTCGAGAGTTAATACATACTGCGTAGAGCGCATCGAGACATGTGCGAGACTAAAATAACGCATTTCGCATACTGTTGTTGACTTTGTCAACGAGTACGAGAGTCGGAGATTAATAAAATATATTTGTTATATACTTCTCATATACTTCTCTATAATTGTGATTTATTGCCGTCGCCCATGCGTTTCTCCACGCGATCCTTTATCCTCGTTCGCGAACCGCTATCTCTACCGCTATCTCTACCTTTGCGAGGCTGAGCTGCCGATTACGAGAGTCGTCGATGTTCTCAGTTTGGCAGAATATTGTGTGGAGAATATCCTAATTAATTTCGATAAAGAATGGCTCACTCGAGCCCAACTATCATTTTCGAAATCTTACGTCGCCTCCAGAAATGGCCGCGTAAAGACACTTTTTGTCGCGTTTCTTTTAAGGTTAGACGAATCCTCATTGTAAAGAATGGAACCCTATCGAGTCGAGAAAAAATTAGCTGTGAACGCTCGATGAAGTTGCGCCAGTTTGCGAGTGCAAATTTGGCTAAGTCAAATCTTCCTCAATCCAGACATCTCTTCTCTTCAGCTTCCATTCTTTATTATATTTCCCTTCTCTTCTAAACTTCTTAACATCATCCCCTCTCTTGTTTACTCGCCTCTATCTTTCTTATTTTCTCTATTTTCCCTCCCCCACTTTTATTCTTCCCATTATTTTTTTTATCTTCTCTTCTATTTCCCCTTCTTCTACATTTAACCTTTTTATATAATAATATTTCTTTTCCTTTCCTTCCTCTCCTTCCATTCATTTCTTTTCTCCAATCTTCTTATCTTTCCATCCATCTTTCATTCCTTTCGTCACTTCTTATCTCATCCCCGTCTCTTTTTTTCACTCCCTCCCCTTTCCACTCTTCTTTCCCTACCTTTTCCTACTTTTCACTTTATCTAATTCCCTTTCTAATATCTTTATCTTTTCCATCATTTCCTTCTTTTCCTTCTTCCATCCTTCCTTCTTCTTCTTCAACTCCTTTCTTATCCTGTCCACTTTTTTTCTCATCATCTCCTTTGCCCCTCTGCTATCTCTCTTATTTCTTTCTTAATTGCCGTTAATTCTTTTCTAATTTTCTTCCTCATCTCCTTGAACATATCTCTCATCCTTCCTTCCTGTCTCATTTTGACTGGTGATCTTATCGTCTTCTTACTCTTTCTAAAAATCTCCTCTACTATTTTCTCCTTCCCCTTCACCTCTACTATTTTCTCCTCCCTCCCTCCCTCTCTCTCCCCCTCTCTCCTTCCCGTCCTCTCTCCTTCCCGCCTCTCTCCTCCCTTCTTTCCTTCCCGCTTCTCTCCCTCCTCCCTCTCTCTTTCTCTTTGTCCTTCCTTCTGCGCTATCTTTTTTCGAACAGACTCAACTTATCCATATCTCTTTCGAACCGATCGTCGTCCCTCTCTATTCTCTCCCGAATATACTTTCCCCCATCATTCACTCCTGAGCTTCGTTCCATCTCCCCGCGCGCCACGTGGTCGATACCTAATACTTCCCTTAATCTCAATCTCTTTCTTCTCTATCTCCTTCTCCGTTCACAATCCTTTTCCTGCACTTCTCTCCACGCTCTCTCGCCCTTCTCTTTTCTTCCTTTCTTACCTTACACTTACACCTCTATTTCTCTCCATCTTCATCTTTTGCTCTGCCTATTCACAAATCACTATTTATATCATCCACTTTACTCTATCACACCGGAAACAGAAGTCCAACTATTATTCTAATAACTAATGCTGTGTACTTTATTCTAAAATATAGAGTAAAATTATCTATCATAAGATATTGACCATGGAAGATTGTAAAACTGCTAAGAATATTGATGAATACTGTAAGTATTGCTGATTCAATATTACTGATTAATATTATATTGACCATATGTTACCTTTATTATAAAAACTCTTTTCTTGTTGTTTATTACATATAAAACAAAGATAGACCATATTGATAGCGTGATTCTTGAAGGCACGCAATAAAGGATCCAAAATTTTAATACATTATAAAAAAATATTCACTAAATAGATGTATGTACGATAAAGAAACTGTTCTTTATTGTATATACGTCTATACTCTTGATATGTACGGAAATTTGTAAAGCTAAAATTGTTCATGGATGTATAACTATCACGTAAAGTGCAGTCCTACACAACTTTCAAACTTCGTATGCAAAATGGAATTTAATTTATAAAAATTAGATTTTATTTTACATGAGGAAAAGGGAGGGAAACCATACACACACACACACACACACACACACACACACACACACACACACATGCACGCACGCACGCACGCACGCATGCACACACGCATATGCGCATTGCGGACGATTTCGCCCTTCTCATATCCAATACTTTATTTTGTCTACAATATCGTATTTCCTACTCGTTACGCTCTTAACTCCAGCACTCGACTTCCTTTGTTTCGTTAGTTCGTCCACGGCTCCATGTACAAAGTGAATTGGCCAATAATGCAATGCATGATTTTGCCTTGGCCGGTAACATAAAGATGAGGCAATTGTTTCAAAAATGTCGTTGTCCCTTCAAAAACTGCACGCCTACGCCCGCAGCAAAGATCGTGCGCCAAGATGAATAAAGAGGATATTTGGATATATGAGTCAAACCATGGAAATATACAAGGTGTAGCATTCCGCTGGTTGCGCAGTAAGAACGTAAATTTGGGACAAGATGTGATTGATTGTTTCCGTATTCTATCGCTATTATGCCCAGATATGTGCATAAAGACAAAAATTGTATTGATGTTTCCATTATAATTGCTGTCGCCATTATGGGCAATATTTCATTTTGTATCCACCATGAGATAAACTATAGTAATTGAAAACATAAGGCTCAGCCGAAATCTGCGACTTTACAAAAATATTCAAAAGAGCTACACTCGAATTGAGTCTCGGTCGAGTAAGAATAAACGATTGCAATGCGACTTTACTTGTAGCACCTGACACGAGGAATCGCAATGTGGCCAATTACAGCGAAATTATGGCAAAATACAACATGGCCATTTCTAACGGATGGTCATTTGTAACTTTATTATTTGCTACGTGGCCATTGCAACGTGATTAATCGCAACACATGGTCAAATGTAACATAGTCAAATGTAACATGGTCAATGTTACCAATTGCGACGTGATCGATCGCAACATGGTCATTTGTAACATATGTGCAATCGCATCGTGTCCAATTGCAACGTGGTCAATAACAACATGGCCTGTTGCAATATGTGTTCAAATGCAACATGGTTATTTGTAACGCGTGGTCAATTGTAATGTGGTCATTTGTAACGTAATCAATTGCAACGTGGTTAATTGGGATAGTGGCTAAATGAAACGTAATTAAATGGAACGTTCTCTAAAGAAACAAAATGCAGCATAAGAGTGAGAAGAAGGGTGAAGATTTTGAGATTTGGAAAAGTGTGAAGTAAGGATGCCCACTGAACCTGCTCTTGTTCAATTTGGTCATAGCCGATATAGAAATGGTAATGGAGAAAGGCTAAAACAGAAAGATGGAGAGAAAGTTTGGACACTGATATATACAGGTGACCTGGTATTGTTAGCAAGAGAGGAGATTGAGATGGAGATGATTAGAGAAGATTAGAAAAATATATGGACAGGGAGAAGGTAAAGATGATTGTAGGAAGGAGAAGAATAAAATGATAAGACTTAGAAAGGGAGGAGGCAGGGAAATGAGGATAAAGTGGGAATGGAAGAAAGAGGTCGTAGAGAAAGTAAAGAGATAAATTAAATATTTAGGGTAAACACTATAGAAGATTGGACAATAGAAAGAGCATATAAGAGAAGCAGTGAGGAAGGCAATAGTGACAAAGAGAGGGATGTGAGGAAAAGGGAGATTCGGAGAAAATTGGAAAGTTATTCGAGATGAATAGAAAGTATAATGCTTCATATAGCAGTGCTTCATATAGCAGGAACCAGTGGAAAGATAGTGGAAGAAAGAAAAGCAGAAAGTAATGAGATAGTGGAGAGAAGACATACAGAAACAGAAGAGAGAGGCAAAGATGAGAAAATCGAGAATGAATGCTACAGGCTGATTAGAATGGGCCAATACTTAAGGGAGAGAAAAGGAAAGAAAAGTGATAGCAGGAAAGAAAAGGGATAGCAGGGTTTAAGTTAGGAAAGATGAGAGGGGGAGGGGGGAAATATTGGGAGGAAGAGGTGAAATGCAAACGCAGAATATGTGGAGCTGAAGAGATGCGAGTGCTTGTGCTGGAGAGAGAGATAGGAGAGATATTGAAAGAGAAACGAAGAGGTGACGATTCGATGAGACGGCTGATAAGACGGTAGGAAACGAGAGAGAGAGAGAGAGAGAGAGAGAGAGAGAGAGAGAGAGAGAGAGAGAGAGAGAGAGAGAGAGAGAGAGAGAGAGAGAGAGAGAGAGAGAGAGAGAGAGAGTAGAGAGAGAGAGAGAG
>NW_012130075.1:5393707-5395974 GCF_000143395.1 Atta cephalotes
TATATATATATATTACAGTGAGCCGAAAAAAAATTTTTTTAATCGATTAGTAGTACCCAAAAGTTAGCTGGACCTCGATATGATTTAAGTAAAATTACATCAAAATGGATTGATATCTTTAAATTATCCCTTTATTTTGAAATTAGTATTTATGCATTTCTTGGGGATACATTTGTTAAAATTTGGAAAAATATTTCAAATTTTCATACAATTTGGCATAATCTGTTTTTTTTTGGTCGTCGAATGCGAATCCTAAGTCAGAAGTACATATTTCAAAATGGCAGATCCAATATGACGACATATTGAGTGACCTTGTCGTAATCAGGTCAAGGTCATTTCTTTAAATGGAAAACCCTATTTTTTATTAAATATTCTTGTAGCTTATCTTGAGTTTTTGAAAATACTTTAATAAAATTACTTTTTGTTAAATACTTGTTAAGTTATAAGACAAGATCGATCACTGATCCGGTCAACTAAGGCAAGACTAATCATTGATCCGGCCAACTAAGATCAATTCAAATATATAAAGATATATTTGAAAGAGCCGTTAATAAAATGTTCAAATGGAGCTCCATTTTTTTGAAAACATAGGTTCAACCGTTTTTCAAAATGTTCTACTATTGAAATTAAAATATTTTGAAGAATGCTATAACAAACATTAGTTATTCGATTTTTCATGTCTCCTGCAAATGTCGGCGGAGTTTTGTAAACAATATTTTTTATGTAGTTCCACAAAAAAAAATTACACGAAGTTAAATCAGGAGACTGTGGAGACCATCGAATATATCCTCCCAATCCATCTTTCATAAAAGATTTTATTGAGATATTCCGTCACAATACGATGAGAATGAGGTGCACTGTCTTGCTGCCATCACATTTTTTTGTTGAGTAAGCAAAATCAACCTCTTCTAAAAGCTCAGGTAATTTATTCTGCAAGAAAGAAAAGTAAATTCTCTCATTTAAGCGATTATCAAAAAAGTATGGACTAATCAAATATCCATTTATAATCCCCTATCAAGTGTTTAAATTCCAACGATATGATTATCCAACGATATTGATTATCAACAAGTTGAGTTCAAAAGATTGTATGTGGATCAATAATGATAGTTATGCCTATTAAATTGTATATTGTTATGAAATGAATCTTCGTCAATGAAGAGATTGGAAAAAAGTTGGATCTTCTCTTATCATTGTAATGCCCAATGACAAAATTGTCTTCTTAGTCTCATATCATTTTTACTTACATCTTGGGTTAAAGTGATGTGAAGGGATGGAATTTATGTAATCTTTGTAAAATCCTCCATATAGTGACATAAGGAATTCCTAAATTACATTGTAGTTCTCTAGTCGAAATATGAAGATTCAAGTTTATCATTGCTAGCACACTGATAATACGCAAATCATTTTCAACATTTATTTGCTTGCGATTTCTCTTACGGATTCTTCTACGCTCTCATAATAAAATTCTTCTTATCTGCATTACATTTGAATGTCGTCTAAATGGATATCTATTACAATCTTTCTGCTCTACAATAATTTCATCCAGCTTCATCAAATATTAGATGTACAACTTTGCTTCCGCCGTTTTCCTATAGATGGCTTTAGCGGTAAGTGGTGGTCGAAATAAATAGATGTCATACAATAAATTTGGATATCTGTCAACATAACCCTATAGAAACATTAGTCGATTTGTGTCTGCATCATAAAGTTATTCTCGATTGAAAATGTCAGTTTATGAGCCAAATTCTCGTCATTTGCGGGAGGTTTTAATTTTTTGCTTCAATATGAAGAAATCTGCGGCTGAGGCTCTCAAATACTTATGGTGAGGCCGCTATTAGTGAAAGAACGTGTCGTGAGTGGTTTCAATGCTTCAAGAATGGTGATTTTGATGTCCAAGGTCATGCTCTGTATTTGGTGGGACCAGCTCGGCGTAATGTATTATGAACTGTTAAAACCGACTGAAACAATCACAGGCGATCGATATCGAACGCAATTGATGCGTTTGAGCTGAGCATTGAAAGACAAACGGCCGCAATACAACGAGAGACACGATAAAGTGATTTTGCAGCATGACAATGCTCGACCCCATGTTGCGAAAGTGATCAAGACATACTCGGAAACATTGAAATGGGAAGTCCTATCCTACCCGCCGTATTCTCTAGATGTTGCTCCCTCTGACTATCACTTGTTTCGATCAATGGCATACGGCCTGGCTGACCAGCACTTCCGGTCTTATGAAGAAGTAAAAAATTGGATCGATTCGTGGA
>NW_012130075.1:5399779-5401275 GCF_000143395.1 Atta cephalotes
GCGTGCGTGCGTGCGTGCGTGCGTGCGTGCGTGCGTGCGCGCGTGTATGTGTGTGTGTGTGTGTGTGTGTGTGTGTGTGTGTGTGTGTGTAGAAGAAATGAAATATAATAAAAATACTACATTGCGATAATTGTGATAATTTAAATGTAACGTTAAATTGATCGCTAAATGATATTACTTTTTTCTGATTTCGTAAATAAAATTTGAATAGTTAATTTATTTATGTTATTGTAGCAATGTTAATATGTCTATCTTTTATATCGGTTTTATTCAAAAATTCACAAGAGTTCAATATAGTAATTTTTTTAATATAATGATCGTTTAATAACAATTAATAACAATTAATTATTAGTTAACGAATTTTTATATAAATTTACTAGTCAAATTTAAATCTTCATCAGAAAAAAGATGATGCCATTTAAGGATTATTTTAAATAATTACAATTATTATATGTAATATTTTTAAAACGATACTTTGCTATAATATCTTATTAAAAAACTTTAACACCTTTGCTGGAATTTTATATACAGATATTAAAAGTATAAAACGGTTGAATATCTCGAAAAAAAGCAAAGTTTTTTAAGAAAAATATTTCAGATAAAAGTTGTTTAAAAAAATCTATCCATTGATCACATCCGCTTGACCTTGAGTGGCGTTATCAAGGTTAGGTCAAAGTCAAATTGATTTTTTAAATAGGACACCCTATTTTTGATGCCAGAATCTAATAAATAATATCAAGAGCTTTTCAAAACATTATAATAAAGTTATTTTTCTTTAAATACTTTTCGAGTTATAAGGCTCGACATTTACTGAACCACTGATGCAAGATGTTCGACCGATGGCTACAATCTCTTAAATATTATTCAGGATCACATTTGTTAAGATCAAGGCCATTGAAATTAAGTACTCGTTATTTTCATTTTTGCAAAAATTCATTTCTACGTAAAAATGAAAATAAGAGATACAATCAATGATCTTTATCTTGACAAATTTTATTCAGGACATGATCCTGAACAACATTCAAGAAGTTTTACCCGTCGGTCGGATATCTTGCGTAATGCTAATGCCGGTAACAGTAACTTTCAAGTCTTAAATTAGATTCTGGCATCTAAAATAGGGTTTCCCATTTAAAAAAAGTCAATTTGACCTTGATCTGACCTTGGCGATGGCAACATCAAGCGGATGTGATCAATGAATAGATCTTTTTAAATCCTATAACTTTTGTCAGAAACATTTTTCTCAAAAATGCTTTACTTTCGATATATTCAACCGTTTCCAGATTTTTTTATACATGCTGTGTATAAAAAGTTCTGTGTCCGAGATTTATAAAATCATAACATTGCTGCAATGTGACTAATATGTTTCGTCCTTAAAGAACTATACCTTTAAAAAGAAAAACATCGTTGCTCTTGCTAGCACATGAATCATCAGGGCATATTCTAAATGTCGTATGACACATTCAGAGGCATCACCGTCATTACAATTATATCTGAAT
>NW_012130075.1:5401295-5405027 GCF_000143395.1 Atta cephalotes
GTGTGTGTGTGTGTGTGTGTGTGTGTGTGTGTGTGTGTGTGTGTGTGTGTGTGTGTGTGTGTGTGTATAGGGTTTCAAAACAAAATTTATTCTTAAAATGTATTCCTGACATAATTCTAAAACAATTCTTCCTTTGCCAAAATTTTATTTGTAGCTCAGTTTTTGAATTATAAACGAAAATAGTGAGCGAATTACGGGTCGCGTAAGCTAGGCAAAGGCGGCGCAACTGTCCGACGTGGGCGCTCAATTGCTTGCTACGTGCGAAACGCGTGACACGATATGCGCATGTACATGTGTTTTCTCTCTCTCTCTTTTGCCCCACCTCTTTATCTCTCTCTCTCTCTCTCTCTCTCTCTCTCTCTTTCTCTCTCTCTCCTACCTTGTACAGATGCCTTCATACTGTCTTCAGCCAAGTTGGAAAAAGATAGGATAATTTCGTGAATTCTAATGAAATTCTCATAAATCCAAATAACAATAAATTTTGTTTTTCACATTAATTGCATTACGCATCATGTATATGCGAATATTTGTCTTTCATTGTATCACTTATAATATTTTACACTTGATCGATTTATAAACGATTTATAAACGAATTTATCAATTTGTTAATAATTACTACCCATTAGTTATCTTCTGAGAATTAAATCCAAGAAAAATATTGCGAACAGTAATTAGTAGTAAGAAGAATTTTCCTCTTTTTATAAATTGTATCAATACGTTCATGAATTTTTCTACACACTTGGTTGATTTTTGCAAACAAATCTTGGCTCACTACTCTTTATCACTGCCAATTAATCATTCAGCAACTGAGAATTACAAAAAACGAAACATTGCACACAATCAAATTTCATCGCAAATTAATACCACGTATTTACACATGCACTCAAATAACAAACTGAGGAATTTACTAACTTTATTATGGTAAATCATAATAAAATATTACCGATTAATTATTCGTCGAGTTGAAATTACTTGAGCATATTATACACATGTTACTCATATGACATGGAGGCTCGATGTAAACAAGTCAATGGGTTGTTACTGAGTGCATTCACGATTACAATGCCGCTCTGTAAGCATCATTTCTTCTTCTTAAGTCTGTTCTTTATTTCTGCACTCTCTAAAGTGGTGATACGCGACTTGCGGACGTTCCGATTCATCGAGAAGAACGCGGCGGGGGAATCGATCCGATATAAATAGGATGAAGCAATCGATACTGCGCTCAATATTCCTTCGATTCCGAAGATTCGATCGAAGAAAAAGAGGAGTCCTTGAATTATTAAAAGGATGTCGTCAAGACGATATGGCATACATGAATGAAGAGTATTATGATGATGGCACTTGGCGAATGTTATGGACAGTATCACGCGGCTGTAAGACGATATACCGGATTGTATCCAAATCGAGCAAGACATCCGTCATACTTCGAGCAACTCAAAGATTTTTCGAAACTGGCAGTGTTCTGTCGAATAATATAAACATGATTAGAAGAGATCGCGAAGCAAGAAATTTGCGGAATATGGAGGCAGATTTATGTGCTTTCGAACGGAATCCTGACTCGAATATTCGGGTCATTGCTTGAGAACACGATTTGTGACGAGCAACTGTACATAGGATATTGCAAGAGAAAAAGTTGCATACATTTCATTACATCCGCGTAAAACATTTGTAACCTGGAAATTACCGAGCAAAAAGAGCATTCTATGAATATTTTCTGAGAAAAACAGATCAAGATCCAACATTTCCTTTTCGTGTAATATTCAGCGATGAATCGCTATTCACATGAGAAGTTGTTTATAATTCGCACAACATGCATTTGTGGAGCGACGAAAATCCCACAGCCACACGACTCAAAGGCTTTCAAAATCATTGGAAGAGAAATCTGTGGGCTGAAATTATGGGAACTGAAATATTAGGATCAGTTGTTCTTTCGGATATCTTAATTGGCGAAAGATACATAGAACTTCTAAGAGAAAACTTCTTGTCTAAAAAAAGTAATAAAAGAAAACAGACTTCTTAAAAAAAGTACCATTATTAGATAGAAACAAAATTGTTTTTTAATAAAACGGTGCTGAATCACACATCGCCAGAATTATAACAAATTACTTGAACGAGCAGTCTCCTAGGTGCTGGATGGGACGGTATGATCCACAATATGGTCCACAAGTTCCCTGGATTTCAATTCTCTTGACTTTTTTTGTGGGGATATTGTAAAGTAAAAATTCACAAACACTTCCCGAGGATATCGATGATTTAGATACGAGATTGCGACATGCTATTTGGGCCATCGAAGAAAATATTAAGGAAAATGTCCAAGCAAACTTTTTGAACGCATGAGAACTTGCATTAGGATGAATGGTGCTTATTTTGAGTTGTAAAATGTTTAACCTATTCTTTTCAGTGCGATCCGCTCTTAAAATAAATCCGTTCTTTTCAGAGCGATCAATACAATTTTTATGTGGAACATTTTGTATTTGCAGAAATATAAAGAAAAGTCAAGAAAGGGATTAAACTCCGCTTAATTAACGTCCTCTTATATAATGAAAAAAAAACAGGTATTTTACAATATATTTTTATATGTAAAGCATAAATATGTTACGTAAAATACCCAAGTTATGAAATACCCAAGTAGCACTTAGAGCTTACAAAGCGTTAACAAATCTCGTTAAAAAAGTATTAAAAAAGCGCATATAATATTATAAATTTTTTAGCAGCGCTTTACAGATGCTGCTGTGCTACTTGGGTACCCATTTTTTCCCTTAAAAATTATGTTTTTACAACTTATAATAATCGTGTTCTCAATGTGAATTACAGAATAATTGATCCGCACAACGATGAGATATTTAGCAAGTGAGCATAAAACAGTCCAATATATACGTTTTAATGCGTTCAAATTATACAACGTAATTAGAATGTTGCACACACGAATGAAGCAAGAAATCAAAATAGGGCGCGAAAAGGAAGAAGTGGCACACGGCGCCGTAGAGTTTAGATGGCGCGCATTAGGTCGGTAAAATCGGAGAGAGGGAGGAAGGGAGAGACGGAGGGAGGAAGGGAAGATGAGGGAGGAGAGAGTGAGAGAGGAGGGAGGAGAGAATGAGAGAGGAGAGAAGGGGAGGGAGGAAGAATAGGGGGTATGTGTACGTGTATGTATCATCGTGTCACGCGTAGCAAGCAGCTGAGTGTCCGTATCGGACAATGCATTGCACTGCCCCTGCCTAGCTTCCGTATGCGATCCGTAATTCGCTTACTATTTTTATTTATAATTCAAAAACTTTTAAGCTACGCTTGAAATTTTGGCAAAGGAAGAATTGTCTTAGATTTATATCAAGAATACATTTTAACAATAAACATTTGTTTTGAGATTCTATATACAAGGTATCTTATTTTTAAATAATGCATTAAGATTTCTCAAGAACTATGATAAATATGGAAAAATATTTCAAACAAAAGTTGTATGATTCGAAGAGAGACATAAGTGGTATCATTGATTTGGCCTTAGACAGCGTCGCCAAGATCAAGTCAAGGTCATATCGATTTTTTTAATAGAACATCTTGTGTTTCATTAAAATATTTTTTCGTATCTATCATATTTTTCGAGAAATTTTAATGCACTATTTAGAATGGGACATCTGGGGTGCGTGTGCGTGCGTGCGTGCGTGCGTGCGTGCGTGCGTGCGTGCGTGCATGTGTGTGTGTGTGTGTGTGTGTGTGTGTGTGTGTGTGTGTGTG
>NW_012130075.1:5407226-5418359 GCF_000143395.1 Atta cephalotes
ATAAGACCGATATATGATACATGGCGACAAAAAGTTTCGGTGAATGTTATAAGAAAATAAACATCACTTAATTAATATACAAATGTAATTAATATACAATAAATTTGTAGGACAAATTTATTATTCTACAAGATAATCTCTTCTAGAGACAATATACTTCTGACAACGTTCGTTTCGCTTGCGAAAATTTTATAAAAGCAGAGAGAAACCTGAAAATGGACATTCCGGCTTTTTTTCAATTTCGTTGATCAATTTTGATTGTTCATCCTTGTTTAACAAACAGCATGGAAAAGAACCACAAAAACGAGGACATTATCCTACAAAGTTTGATACACGAAAAATGAATGATAACTTTCAGGTCCATTTTTGGTAAAAATCATCTTTAAATTAAAAGGATGCTGGAGTGATGATCAAATTTGTCGATAGTACAGACTTTTTAATTCCAAATATCAAATATTGATCTTTAATTCAGCTTACATTATCGTTCCATCTCACTCAAATATGAATATATTTTTATTTAATATTGCAGCACCACCTCTTAAGATCGAGCACCCATTGATTATTGCTCTGTTTATCATTCTGAATCTCCGTTAAGCATACGTATACACATTCGTTATAAAAAAATACGATTGGGAACCAATGATATTATTGAATAATAGTAACTATTGGTCAACTATAATTTGGCGAATAGTAACTATTGTGTAACAAAAATGTTTTTCCCTGAATTAATAAATTAATTTTATGATGTTTTCAAGCGATCACCCATTCGAAGTTATATCGCGGCTAGCATACTTGCTTGACCTTGTACGGAAATTACTTTGATTATTTATGGACTTATTATAATAAGGTAATATCTCCACGTGATACAGGATGGATAACAGTAAAATCATCATTAAGTACATTTACTTACAAATGTACATCAATGTACATTTACTTATTATTCATTGTCAATGAATCTGCTATTTTCAATTCAACAATTACAATATAAGTAATCAGAGACTTACAAAATCACCAAATATTGATTTTCATGTATGTATTTTTTAAAATTTTTCCTCTTGGATCCACCATTTTGAATTGTGATATTTTTTATTTCAGGCTTGAAATCAGTTAATTAAAAACAATTAAACAAGCTCCTGTATTCGATGATCAGACTCAAGAGAACATCATGCACTATAAGTGATGCGCGAGCTGTTTTGAAAGTTTAAATTCGATAATTTCTGAACAAATAGTCAGAAATTAGTTTTTCGAAAAAGAATTTAAACTAAAAACATACAGCTATAAGTATAAATTATCAGATATTTTTTACGACTTTTTTCTTTCGAATTATTTGGTTTTATATTTCAAAATTCAAAGCACAAGATCTCCCCCTAAATTTTGTCGGCCTGTGTTATAAGTCATTATAATGATATTTGGTATTTCAAAATAAACTTATAACAAATAAGATCATGATGCCTTTATGATGTTATTATGATTTCTGCATACTATTCGTTCTATTAGAACTGATAACAAAACTTAAGATGATATTCAAAAATGTATTTTTATTAAGTTTTCACAAGTTATATGAATGTTGTCAAAAATATATATCGTCTTTAAGGGGGGATTACTTTGAAGAACAATAAGGATCATTTGTATATTAATTAAGTTGTATATCAATTAAGTTGTGTCTATTTTCTCATAAAATTTACCGAAATTTATCGTCACACCACGTATAATAGCAAATTTTGGACATCTCTAACACTTAGGAAAATCATTACAGGGAATCATTATTAGATGTAAAGGTTATGCCTATGAAATTTTTTAATCCTTTTTGAATGCCATACAATCAAATCCATTACCTATACCTCAACGACTCAGGATCTTAATTTGCATAAGAAACTGACCATAGTTCTTTTATGGTTATCTCATAGAACATAAAATATTCTAGCAATATTGTAACTTTACAACATCCAGCAATATTATAATAGCATTCGGTTCCGTATGAGTACTTGATATCTTAAGCTATATTATCACGTATGATTATTCATTTAAGAAAATGACGAAGGAGAACTTACCCTTCCAATAACATTTCGTCTTCCGTGCCTCGTTGATTCTTTACCCAATAATTGATCGTATTCGGAAACGCTTCGACATAGCATTCAAGCTGCACGTCTGTACCCAAAGGAGCGCCCAATAACTGATTAGGTGCTTTTACGACGGGTGCGACTATGGAAATAAAATAAATTTAGGAAACGAGAGCAGAAGCTTTTCACAAATGTATGTACGAAGGAAGTAAGATCTTAAAGATAGAGTTCGTTTTAAGAAGGAAATGAAAATTTAATTCTTTTCTGATTATGCACAAAATCAAGTTTTTTTTTGGCAAAAAATTTCTTTTTATTTGCATCGCATAATTGAAGCTTAAGTACGAGTTTTCGCAGCGCAAAATAGTAGCTTTTGAAACTAATATTATATCCAGAATAAATATTCGAACCTATTTTAGAAATTGTAGGGAAAGAAATAAGGAGTTCCATTTTTGTTAAATTACTGTAGTGAAATAAATCAAATTTTCATTTTCTTCATTTTGTAAATTTATCTCGAAGCTTCCCTTAACTGTTTTCTCTTTCGAATCGTGTCTTGACTATGGTATATGAAAAATATTGGCAAATTACTTTCCATAATTATAATTTGTGAATCAGATTGGAACGGATTGGAGAACGTGCGAACGGAGCTTACAATTCACAGCGAGCGTCACCCGTTTGCTAACTGCTGGCGGCACGTCGTTGCTAGCGATGCAGAGATACGCCCCCATTTGCCGCCTCTCGACACGATAGAAATGCAGCAGTGAACCGTTGTAGTGATCGTGCTTCTCGAAAGTGCTACCACCTGTGTACATAATAGAAATATTTTACACAAAAAAACGATCGATCCCGTTTCCTTTCCATCGTTCATTTCAAACAATGAGCAAACAATAAAACAAGAAACAACAGAACTCTATTAGATTATGATTACTACATTCCGATTAAGGAGCAACAGGAAGCGAAAGTTCACTCAATACGGAAACATGTCAGTATCAGACAATAACTTGACTGGCGAACTGAGAGAAATAAAAATGAAAAGATATACGCTTAAATTATAGAGACCACCGATCGTAAATAAGCTCTCCGTAAAGAAAGCACCTCTATAGACATCAAAAAAGTGAACATATAAAATAAATCCCTTGCAAATAGTGCGATTACACGGTCACGCTATGAATTCAAGGATACCTGATCGCACAAACAAGATGCAGGCAATTACTTCGATCAGTTCTGGTAACTCAAGAGACTCAAACGTGAATGCGAGAATATGCTGCAATTTACGCGACATAGCTCTTTTCTCTATCTCTCTCTCTCTCTCTCTCTCTCTCTTGATTTCTATATAATATACAAATCAAGATACTATACAAGGAACTCTCGATTGTGACTTTGCTCTCACGTTCATCCATCTTCGAGGTCAGTTTACAAAGAGGAATTTATTTCAACGAAATTGCTTGTTTGTTGCCCCTGTTCGTATATTATATTCATACACTCAATCTATATATTCGCGAAAAATACTGATTCAGAAAGTTTTTAGCTGTCTCGAACCACCACAAATTTGCTCTCATTCCAGTTACTTTCTCTTTGTCTCCAATTTATTAGGTGTACAACTTTGCTTCCGCCGTTTTCCTATAGATGGCTTTAGCGGTAAGTGGTGGTCGAAATATTATAAATAGATCATAGACGTCATACAATAAACTTGGGCATCTGTCAACATAACCCCATAGAAACATTAGTCGATTTGTGTCTGCATCATAAAGTTATTCTCGATTGAAAATGTCAGTTTACGAGCCAAATTCTCGTCATTTGCGGGAGGTTTTAATTTTTTGCTTCAATATGAAGAAATCTGCGGCTGAGGCTCATCGAATGCTCTCAAATACTTTTATGGCGAGGCCGCTATTAGTGAAAGAACGTGTCGTGAGTGGTTTCAACGCTTCAAGAACGTTGATTTTGACGTCGAAGACCGGCATAGCGGTGGAAGAGAGAAGGTTTTCGAAGATGCAGAATTGGAGGCATAACTTGAACAAGACTCGTGTCAAAATCAAGAAGAATTGGCACGATCATTGGGAGTGATTCAACAAGCCATTTCAAAACGCCTCAAAGCCATGGGAATGATTCGGAAGCAAGGAAATTGGGTGCCATTGAAGCCGAGAGATGTTGAACGGCGTTTGTTTGCTTGTGAACAGCTGCTTGAAAGGCAAAGACGGAAGGGATTTCTGCATCGCATTGTGACTGGGGACGAAAAATGGGTTCATTATGATAATCCCAAGCGCAGAAAATCATGGGAAGTTCCCGGCCATGCTTCTATGTCGACGGCCAAACCGAATATTCACGGCTCCAAGGTCATGCTCTGTATTTGGTGGGACCAGCTCGGCGTAGTGTATTATGAACTGTTAAAACTGACTGAAACACAGGCGATCGGTATCGAACGCAATTGATGCGTTTGAGCATTGAAAGACAAACGGCCGTAATACAACGAGAGACACGATAAAGTGATTTTGCAGCATGACAATGCTCGATCCCATGTTGCGAAAATGATCAAGACATACTTGGAAACGTTGAAATGGGAAGTCCTACCCCACCCGCCGTATTCTCCAGACGTTGTTCCCTCTGACTATCACTTGTTTCGATCAATGGCACACGGCCTGGCTGACCAGCACTTCCGGTCTTATGAAGAAGTAAAAAATTGGATCGATTCGTGGATAGCCTCAAAAGATGACCAGTTTTTTCGACGCGGGATTCGTACGCTACCCGAAAGATGGGAGAAAGTAGTGACCAGCGATGGACAATATTTTGAATCATAAATGTATAACCAGTTTTTTACAATAAAGCCTCAAATTTCGGAAAAAAAACGGCGGAAGCAAAATTGTACACCTAATAATCTTCGGAGTCATGATCACCGTTCTCGGAAATATCGATAAGCATCTAGGATTTTTCTAAACAAGATCATATCTAATTCTTTATTAATGATGACTACGTTTGAATTAGATATCGGATGAAAAAAGAAAATTCACATTTTACGTAATAGTTATTTATATTCGCGCACACACGGATCAATTTCTATAAGAAAAAAAAAGGAAATCTTCAAATGCAAAAAAATAATTTTACGATTTTAATTTCCGACATGAGAAAATCGATAATAAAACGGCAATAACAATAAATGTAATTGAGGGAGGATTCATTCCTATTCTCCCAGACTTCAATAATAGTTCGCTTTAACGCGACTAAACAACTATAGTAACTAAGATATTAACACTTAATTATCTTATCAATATTGTAATAGTGCCGTACAGCATCTATTATTCGAGAATTTTGAATTCATCTCTACTATCTGAGACATTGCCCTTGATTGGTAGTAGAATTAAGAAAAAAAAGATTGAAATTTTACCTTTTTTTTATTTAATAATCCTCTTGAGGCTTTCATGAGCACTTTCTACAGAAATTATGCGCATCGCGGATTATCTATCGCGGATTTTTTTTTATTTGTTTTATATCGTTTTAGCTTCAATTTCATCAAAATAACTTTATATAACTCAGAAATATCAATATTATGTTTTATGTATTATTTCAATCGTTATTATTTTGAAAATTTAAATTTTAAAAATTGATTAACCTTTAGATCGCTGGGATTTTCAAATCAAAATAATGGATAGTTCCCTCAAAAAATCATATAATAAACCATATACAGAATATTTAGCGTAACGGTTCGAACGATTTTTCAGATACTTTCGATAGTTAAAAAAAAAATTATAAGGTGTATATTTATTTGTTTACAAGCTACAACATGAAATAAAAAAATTTGAAAAAATTTTTTTTATAAAAAATCAAAGCCATCTTAAATTTTCTAAACAATAACATACCATTTTTTTTAAGATTTTTATGAAGGTAGGAACCTTCAAGACAAATTTAAATCACTATTGAAATGTCACTATTATTAATGTTCTATTGATTTTATTCATATTTAATATCAAATTTGTAATATTATTTGTAATAGCAATATTAAAAATCTCTGAATATAATACAGAACATACATACACATACGTACATGTACTTATTTAATAAAATATGCAATAAAATCAATAAAAGTGACATTTCGACAATGAATTTTAAAGAATCCTACATCATGAAAAAAAATTGTATGATGCTATTTAAAAAATTTAAGTTAAATTTCATTTCTTTTTAAAAAAGAAAACTTTAAAAATTTTTTTTATCGCTTGTTATAACCTACATAAAACAGATGAATACTCACCATTTAATCTTTTTTTTAACTATCGGAAGTATCTGAAAAATCGAGCGAACCATTAATTATGGGGAACACACTGTATATGTCTACTAACAAGGGAAGTTTTCCAACTGGAATCGATTTGATTCTCCATAAAATATATTGTAAAACACAAAAATCTAAGGGAAATATATTTTTTTATACGTGTGTTTAAAGGGTGAAATACCCCTTTGAAAAAAAACGGTATTCTTTCGAACCGAATATCATGGAAGTATAAAAGATAAAAAAAAATTTTAAACAAAAGTTGTACGGTTTCAAGAATACTTTAAAATTATAAATTAAAATTATAAATTAAAGAAAAAAATTTTTTTATTTTTTTGTTTAACAAAATACCTCTACCCATAATTTTCTTAAATTTTCAATTTTTTAAATCAAAATTAAAAATTATTTTTTTACAAATTTAGCCATGTGTAATAAAGTTACATTATGACATATTCGAGAATTAATTATTAATGCTTCCATATATACGCTATCCATGCTCATATACGTAAGTAATCGTCATCAATCTGAAGATCTATCTGTGGCTTGGGAAACAATTGAAAAAGAAGTTATATTACAAATAATTTGTAAATTAAATATATATAAAGTAATGAAAATAGGGTTAAAATATTCAAAGTAAATAAAGTACAAAAGTAAGTCAAAATAAACAAACATATGTATGCAAAAATGAAAATTTATTATTAATAACATTACATAATAACATTAATAATATTTTTTTAATAACGTTACATTTTCGTAAGAAATTGTTTTAAAAGTTCGTTTCTTTCTTTTTGAATCGAATTATTTTCTTTTTGTTAACTGTTACATCGCTTTTAAAATTGTTTCCTTCTCAATTGCAATCAATTTTTTTCTCACATGTAAATCTTCTTTAAATTTTGCCTTTTTTGGCCACTTTTTAATGGAGTACAATGTACAGAAACTGAATCTGACATTTCTGCCTTCTGAACTCAACTTATCGTTTAAATATTCATTTTCTAACGTGCAATTAGAATTACTATTATTGATATCGATATCTAATTCCATAAATGAACCAGCAGCAATCGGATTAGACAATGGCGAAGATCTTGTTCGAATGTGGACACGGAGTAGAAGGAATGTAGTTCATTGAGAGGCTACTTGGAGAAGACATGGATCGACTGAAATGTGTTGAAATGCTGCTTGGTCTTGACACAGTTGTAAATTGTGACTCGACTGAACGAAGATATTGTCGAACCGAAGTTTAAAAAAAAAATTTTCCGCTCAATAGGATGACGTCCGCTCCCGCAACATGTTGAAGGATGCAGAAAACACACTATTCAGCGGATAGTTTCGTAGCGCTCTTTACTGCTGAATGCGCCCATGGATAATAAGTGATTAGATAATAATTGAGCGGTAATTTATGATATAAGTTTCTGTATTTTCAAGATAAATATAACAAATGGACAGTATAAGAATATTCACGTAACAGTTTTACGTTCAGTAATGCAGTAATTTTGTCATAATCATATCTGTGCAATTTGTTAAATTGTTTTTATATTATGATTCAAAGCCACGTTTAATCTTTGAAAATGATTATCAATTCGCTTGTTAGACTTTTATTAGCATTTATAAATTCAATATATCTAACGGAAACACTAGTAACCGAAGCAGAAATAGAATTAAATGAAAATATACAAAATATAGCATTTTTCACTACAATGAATTGGAAATAATAGAAGAAATCAATCTCGATTATCAAGAACCTTATAAACTACATAATTCTGAAATAATTGAAGATGATGAACAAGCATGGAATGAAGATAATTTAAATTCTCATTCTCAATGTTCAAATGATGACGTAGACTTTGACAGTTCTTATAAAAGACGAGCTGTTGAGTATTGGCGGAATTGAGACAATGAAAAATATAAAAACAAAAGGAATCGTAGACTAAAATCAGTGCAAAATAAATTTAGAAGAATTTCATCTGAATGTCAATTAAGATGATGGGAAGAACAATTACATTTTCAGGTGGAAATCGTATAGAATAATTATTTTATAGCTCCAAATTTATACGTGATAAATTCTGCAGCTATTGAATCATTCATGATATCGATCTATAAAGGCTTTACAAGCTCAAGAAGAAATAGGAAATTTAAATCCTATATTTAAAGCATTTCACAATTGGATATCAATATTCAAAAAGCTTCCAAATGTTTCGAGAAAAATTACGAAATTTGTAATTAGAAGAACAATAGAAGATTCCGTTGAGTTGCAAAATATAGCTAATGATTTTTTGAAAATAGTGAAACTTATCGAACAGTTTTTCTTTATAACTTTAAATTCTCTTGAAACTGTACAATTTCAAAAATTTCAAAAATTTCACAGTTTCAAAAATTTTTTTTTATCTTTTATATTTCCAATGATATTTGAAAGGAAAATATCGTTTTTTTAAAGTGGTGTTTTATCTCTTAAACATGAGTTAGCATATAAAAAAAATATGTCTCTTAGTTGTGTATTTATGACGATAATGTCACCTTGTCAGAAAGGCTCGCTCGCCAAAGCGGTGTGTAATTACAACGATTCTCTTCGTTGTAAGAATTTAAATTTTATTGTTGAGTCGAATTGAAGATTTATTCAAAGCGCGCAGTAGGCGAAGTTTGTAGACTGATAACTGATAACTCGGTAAGATGCGTGCATAGGTAATTCGCACTTAGTACAACATCGAGTGGTTTCTCACAGTTTGAAAGAAACTATATTGCGAACAGTAACGAGACTTGCAAATCTCGCCGGAAACACAGGCAATTCTCGCGCACTGATGCCCTCGCGATACACGTATACTGAGAACATATACTTAGGGGAAGGGTATTAAAAGAGGTATTTTTGAAGGGGGGCGGAAAAATCTTAAATTGTATGTAGATTCAAGTGAAGGCTCGTTTGACAGGATCTTCCAAGACGAGAACAACTCGTGATGTCTCAGGTCTCTACGATTTTTTTTTGCAGAGTTATTATCATTTAAACATTGAGATTTCGCAATAGCGGAGAACTCACGGCGAGGACGTGAGAAAGATTTTGCGTACGTGTGGATAAAAGTTCATATGGGAAGAATGTGACGTGTGTGTGCGTGCGTGCGTGCGTGCAAACCGGATGTTTGTGTAACCAACTGAGGCAAGTAGGAAGTTTATATCAATTATTCAAAATGGGCACTGTCAACTATTTGAAAAGGCTATTCAATAGTAAGATGAAACGGCATTTCGAATGTAATCATGAAGGATAACAGTTTTCTGAAGAATTTGTTGCGATCTTACTCGATCGTCTTATATGCGGATGGGTAGAAGTAAGTGCTAAGATATTCGAAACTTTGTATGCTTCATTGCATGCTTGCTAGCAACGGTACAACGACGATTGTAATGGGAGAACTCCCAATAACGGAGCCATCTTCCTTTGGAAAGTCTAACTTTTGAAATATTAATAAATACAATATTGTGTCATAATGCAAGTTAAACATGTAAGAAATAAATGTCAATAATATGATTTTAGCTTAGATAGTTACATAAAAGATAAATCACCTTTCTCTAACTGACAGGGAGTAATAATAATATTCTTGTACATAATTTATGGTGAAATCGTTACATTGTGGAATGATCCTTAAGTTGCAATAATAAATCTTAATACTAATCTTATCGCTAACTTGTAATAATAATATATTGTCTTACAAGAGTAAACAATCTTGTAGTCTTGTGATAGGAACTAAGTTACATGTTATGCCTGCCTATTGTCATCGATGGGAAAAACGCATATTTTAGTTAATGCTCGCTTGATTAATTCATGACTAGTTTTTATAGAGACTATGCGCATTAGTTCATCCTATCTTGGATGTTTCCGTAATTCTACCTAATAGCCAGAGATCATCGGAGAAGTGTTTTCATTTTTTATTAATATCATAATTCTGTTACGTTCTACAAACGCCACGATTCTTTTCTTTCGAAAGAATCAGCTCTACGTCGTGACTATGGTTGGCGTCTATGAGATTCGAATCCTTTGATAACGGTTTGACAGAACTGGAAAGAGGGACAAGTTCCGCGAAAACTCGTCAGTCAACTCGGAAGGAGTAATAACCTTAATGCAGGCTCGAAAAGTGACAAGATTGCAAAAGACACTAATAAATGCACCGAAATCACGCAATAGTAAAAATCCAAATTTTGTCGTCCCAGACTGACCAATTTATGGAAAGCCATGTCGCGCCTAAAAAAATCATAAAACGCATAGGATAACTTCCCACGGTAACGTTATCTAAGATCGAACTCGCAAATGGTTGCTTTGCACGCAAAACTAGTTGCATACAGTAACCTAGCCATCTGTTTACCTAGCCATATTTTCCATGAGAATAACAGAATTCGTCATCTGTCTGGAGCAATCTTATCTCTTTAAAGAAAAACGTAAATTATTCCTTTTCTTCTCGAAATTCCTCTAACGATGCACTTTAGATTATGATAGGACGCTATAAAAATCGTAAATCTCGCATGACATTGCAATTAACTATTGCACATAGACAAAAAGCATTATGCCCTTTTTTCAGGATGTAAATAGAGGTCCCGCGGAAGCACAGAGCGTTAGTACGAAATCAGCCTACAGTAATTCACGTCGCTTAGTACCAAATCAGTTCACGTCAATTAGTACCACCTCGATCAGTAAAAACCCGCGCTGAACCCCAGTAAATTCACGCCAGTTCGCGTATTGTTAGTGCATAAAATTGTGGGCATTCATCATTATTGAGACTACCCAATAAATCACTGGCCACTGCGACTGGCCCTCCTGGTGCTCTTTCGTGGACAGCGGGCCTGCAC
>NW_012130075.1:5421436-5436560 GCF_000143395.1 Atta cephalotes
CAAGTTACAACCGTTCCGCCACAACTGACCGACGACAGTTTCACCGAAATATTATATTCGCCAGTTTCCGATTACTCGCAACCATTAGACCTCTCCCTCCATCATCGATCCCGCCATTCAGGAAATTCTGAATTATTCCCCTTCCTCTCTTGAGAAACGATTTCTTTCCCCTTTTTTCGAAGAAGGACTTCCTTTTCCTTCTCTCTTGGACTATTTCCCCCCTCCCCACTCCTCCTTATCAGGCAGATCCCGTGCCGATTAGGATCGGCTTTTTAGATTGTATTCGTTCCCTTCCAATGAAGGGAACAGAATAGTTACAGTCTGCATCCCTGGGAATTCCACACCTTACACTGTCCTCTCACGAGCATTTTATCCCGATGTGCTCCTGCACCACCTTTCTCACTTCCAATAACCTTATTTCCTCTTCTCATGTATACATACACATACACACATATACTCCACACCTCCATAGCTAAACTCATATTAACTCGGCCATATTAAACAATAGCTTGTAATCACACCAATAATGATAAAATTTTTTTTTATATATTTATATAAATAGAGTATATAAGCTTAAATCCGCTGTTTGCTCATAGGTGGCATTAGTGAGCGTACAAAGCTACCCTGGGCACACAACACACTTTATTTTATGTGTTTGACATCTGTCAACATTAACCAGTGCACATCAGCAATTTCATACAACATACATTTTTTCTTTCATAATCATGTCTAGTTTTTTGCTAAAAAAAAAGCATATGCGGGAAGCTTTGCTTTTTTGTTTCAATTTGAAGAAATCGGCCGAATCGCATCGAATGCTTGGAGGCCTATGGCGACAATGCTTTATCAGAAACAACGTGTAGAGATTGGTTTCACTGATTTAATGACGACAATTTTGACCTGAGTGACAAGAAACGTGAAAATCGGCCCAGGAAGGTTGAGGACTGTCAATTGCAGGCTCTTTTGAACGAGGACGATACCCAATCGCAAAAATGCTTGCCGAGCAATTGGGTGTTTCTCAAGCAATCATTTCCATGCGGCTATATGCCATGGGGAAGGTTCAAAAGATCGGAAAATGGGTGCCGCATGAACTGAACGATAGGTAGATGGAGCGATGCCAAAATACATGTCAAATTCTGCTTGCTAGACAAAAAAGAAAGTCGTTCTTGCATCGGATTGTGACAGGCGATGAAAAGTGAATCTATTTTCAGAATCCTAAACGCAAGAAATCTTGGATTGATCCCGCCCAACCATCAACATCTTCCTCAAGACCAAATCGCTTCGGACGGAAGACGATGCTGTGCGTTTGGTGGGATCAGGAGGGTGTCATCTACTACGAGTTGTTAAAACCTGGTGAAACTGTTAATGCTCACCGCTATCACCAACATCTGATCAAATTGCACCGTGCTCTGCGTGAAAAAAGGCCACATTATAAAACAAGTTCCTCTAACTTATCGGAAAAGACATGACAAGCTGATTTTCCTCCACGACAACGCACCATCGCACATGTCAAACAATGGTCCAAAACTACTTGGAGACACTCAACTGGGAAGTGCTACCCCATCTCGCTTACTCACCAGACTTGGCACTTTCTGACTATCACCTGTTTTCGTCGATGGGCCACGCGCTCGCTGAGCGGCACTTCGATTCTTACGAAGACGTCCGAAAATGGCTTGATGAGTGGTTTGCCTCGAAAGATGAGGAATTTTTTTGACGTGGTATGCACAAATTGCCCGAAAGGTGGGAAAAATGTATAGTTAGCGAGGACAAGTACTTTGAATAAATTTGTTTTTGCTTCCTAGGAAAAAAAATGTGTTTTCTGACTAAAAAACAGCGGATTTAAGCTTATACCTAGTACAATTATTCACCATAAACCTAAATTTTTAAAAATAAATATAGATCGTTATGTTATAAATGAAAATTTCCTGTTTCCGTTTATTTAAATCACCACTCGCATTTTTTTCCCTCTAAACGCCTGAGATCGCACGAGGTCTAGTCTCGGATCAAAAGGATTAAATTCCTTGATCCTAAATGTAGGATCAACATACGCACTATCCATCGAAACAGGTGTCCATTCAAGAGCATCCCTTCAAGACTGAAAAAGTGCGTGGGACTCACAGATGTTCGCCTCCGCGTATATCTGTGAGATTAAGTCTAGCCGTCCTTCCATTCTCCTTCTCCATTCTCCCTCATTGTCTCCTCGACTAAACTTACAAGAGTTTGGTAACAGTTTCTATTTTTATGTTTGCGCTTCCATTTAAAGCATTGCTGCTAATATGTACTTCCGCAACCATCTTGACCAGAAGTTCTGTCTCAATTGTGTAATTAATTGGTAACGTTAAATTGGTTAACGGGTTAACTTCTTTGAGGTTGTTTAGTATTAGCATTTAGAGTCTCTCCTATAAAATGTCCGGTGGTCAATCGCTTGTAGATCGCTAGACATTGGCATGAGAAGTCTTGAATTTAAACAAGCTTCTATTTGCATTAAAACGGTATAAAGGTCTTCAAAACTTAATGGCTGTACCAATAATCCTTTTATGTGTTTTAGAAGATTTAACTGCGGTTTCCCGCAGCATAAACTGCCTATATGTATAGAATATGGGAGAATAAACTTCCAATTAATAAACTGTCCTGTTAAGTATTCTCGTATTTGAGTCTGAGCTGAATCAAGGCCTTGGCAAGGAATTCTTTCAGTTCCGACTGATTATTAGTGCCGACAAAAGTAATACTGTAATCTGAGTATAGGTTAATGCATTTACAGATAAATCGCTTTATTGCGTTAAGAAATGATGCTGTGCTTAGATCTGTTACTAATTCAAAATGTACAACCATAGTGCATAAACAAATGAAGATGGACTGGTAAGCCTTTCCCAATTTTGTTACACGATATCTTTATATTGAATGGGCCGGCGTAATCTACGTTTGTGTTGAGAAATGCCGCGTGCCTGAGTGCTCGATGAGTGGGCAACTACCCATTAATTGTGTGGCCATTATAGGTTTCAAGAACAAAAGCATGTTATGCATTTCAATACGCGACAAATAGTTTCTCTGCCTGACATAGGCCAATAATTATTACGCATAGCTGCTAATATTGCTTGAGGTCCAGCGTACAAGTTCCTATAATGTGCGTCTCTGACTATCAATTTCATAAGATGAAGCTTGCTGAGTAATATGATCGTGTGTTTTCTAGTATATTCTATCATGTTGTAGTCTTCTCCCTATACGAATAATATCGTTTGCGTCTAAAAAGAGAGGTTAATATAATATTTTATTATTCGTGCAGCATATTTTGATGGAATATAATTTCATTTGCACAAAATAATCCTTCTTGGATTGATATGCTATTTCTTGGAGAATCATGAATGAAGAGCTGGACATACCATACCATAGGTGACTGTATTCAGATTAAATACGAACACGAATGGATTCATTTTTGTTTCATCTCCACAGAATACGTTGATGTTTATGATCCTTTTCGGCCACTTCTATCTGGCAATACATTTTCGTAACATCCGCCGCCAATGCATACTTATGCTGACATATACGAATGATGATGTCAAATAGGTCTTGTTGTAAATTTGGCCCAATCATGAGAAATTAATAATTTGATTGGCCAGATGTCTTTTTACACGCATTAAAAATTACTTTCAGTTTTGTAGTTTCGCTGTCTTCCTTCGTCAGTGCGTGGAATGTAATAGGCAGATATGCTATCAATTTCGTCTATTAGAACATGTGATTCAGATCATAGTATTCATGCATAAATTCATGATATTGCTGTTTCAAAGCTGGTTGTTTTTTAATTTGCGCTTTAATCTCTCTTTTCGGCGATTTCGTAAGATTCCTAATCCCTGTATGCCTTCTTTAATGGATAGTCGTACTATGAAACGACTTTCTGCATTCCTAGAGTGACGAAATGCTTCTCACATTGTATTTCTTTCAGTGAACGACATGAAGGCTTTGTTAATTCTTCATTATGCCAGAATTTTTGGAGCTGCTTTTGAATCGCTGCGTAAGAGGGTAGAGACATCGCAGTAAGTCGGATGCTGATGCGTTCAGATCATTTGCACGTTGCTTAAGATTATTCAATCGAAAGATATTTCTTGAAGAATGGAGGGGCTTCTTTGATGACTTGCTTACGCCCCAAAAGCTCCCAAAAACAGTTACTTCCAATAACAAATCTATGTCGTCGGGCATGTGATAACTTGGATCTATTAGCTTTAAATCATAAGGAATGCATAAGTTGTTTTCGTTTATTTTAGCCATCGGTAAATGCTCTGTTATTTTCTCAATGATTAGAAAAATAAATTTGATTTGATACGCGCTTGTACATGATTTGATTATCGCCTTTATTTGTTGAATGGCTGTTATTGGTTTGTCTTATATCTAAAATGTTTTGTCGATAGTCTCATATTGTAATTTCAATTTGTTACTTAAGCGATGCGTAATGAAACTTGACTGTGATCCGCTGTCAAGAAGGGCACTTATGCAATGTTCCTGTATGATGCGAATCCTATATGAGCAGGAAAAAAATCGCTGGGGAAAGAAGAATTTGCCAATATTCCCTTAGAGCAGTGATTGAGAGAAACGAGTGAGCTTGTTTTTAAGTTATAGCTTGTTGATATTATTTTAGTTGGGCTCATCAGCTTTTAATGAAGATGTTGAGGAGGTAAAATCAACATTCTTAATAAGTGATTCTGCTGTTCGATTTATGCAGTAATGTGTTATGATAGCCTCTGCGTAATTGACAGAAGAGAAAGAGCATACCTGCGATGCCTGCAATTAAGCTTAACACACACGATCCTCAGGCGTAGGAATGGAATACATCCGATCAGCGTCACGGCTATGTCGAGACTTTCAGTGCGCTCGCGGGATGTAAATTCCAACAAGCAACTCACTGGTTGGAGCGAGCGATTATTCACGCTCTACCAGCTATGCAAACTGATTCCTGAATATGTAATGCAGCTCATCCGTCGGAGTCAGAGGTCCTAGCCAGCATATAGTTATCGATCATTACCTCGCGAATCCTATCCATGGGCGAGGGCAATTACTCAGTCTCCTACCGCTCTCGATCATCGGTCGGATCTTCGTAGCCTGGGCTACTTCCAGTTTGCGTCACCTACACGCGCGATACTAGTCGGCCAGCGTTTCAGGACACTACTTCTCGGGGATGCTTCATAGAAATCGCTCAGCAACCCGATCTCGAGCTTAGCTTCGAGGCAGGGCGCCGAGCTTTCAACTTGATCAACCTCCTCCCTGCGAAAGCTAAAATAGTTTAAAAATATATTATCCTGAAAAATATATGATCCTGAGGCAATCAAATGATTAGATTGCCTCATGCCTTATCATAACAAGCCGACCTTATGTGGGACGCCAATAAAACATGAATTCGGAATATCACAAGTCGAAACGCATAAGGTCTCACCCGATGCATAATTGACAATTGGAATGCTTGCAATTTTTGCCGTGGTATGGCTTGAAGAATTTTGTACATAGGTATTTCTTTTTAGCTTTAGCGTTTCTCAGCTGACATATTAAGAAATGAACCACATAAATTTTATAATCATTCAATCTTATGCATTAAGACGAGCTTTGTGAACTTGGCAGCAATATTGTTTTTTTTCTGAAAGATCTTTATGTAATTGAATATAGTAACATTGATTTTGTTTGTAGTAAAAAAAAATATCGCGAATTGAAAAAATGTCATTCTCCGAAATTTGAAATTAATCACTTTTAAGGATAGTTTCTTGTAGAAAATCATTTGTAATGGACTGTAATAAAATTATTTCCGTTTGTAGTTGCACCGTTCACGGAATATAATTATTTAAATAATTGTATAAAAATGAATTTCTTTAATTTTTAAGATAACTCAAATCCGCTTGCGAACTAGATTCAGAATTGTTTGTAATTGTTTATAGTGATTTTTTGGCCGTTTGTAATTGCATCGTTTAAAAGTCACAACAAATTTACAACAAATAAATTACACAACTTTGCCAATTTTCGAGATATCTCAAATCCGCTTACGACATCTTTCTTAGAATTGTTTGTAATGATTTTCCGTTCTTTTGTAGTTGCACCGTTTAAAAGTTATAACACATTTACAATAAACAAATTACGTAACTTTGACAATTTTCGAGATATCTCAAATCCGCTTACGGAAACTTTCTTAGAATCATTAACAGAATTAATAAATAATACGCATACATTTTATATTAAAAAAAAAGCATAAAGTATATAAATACATAAAAATAAAAAAAATATATAAAATTTACAAAATCTCCAAAAAAATATTAGGTACACAACTTTGCTTCCGCCGTTTTTTTTCCGAAATTCGAGGCTTTATTGTAAAAAACTGGTTATACATTTATGATTTAAAGTATTGTCCATCGCTGGCCACTACTTTCTCCCATCTTTCGGGTAACGAATCCCGCGTCGAAAAAACTGGTCATCTTTGAGGCTATCCACGAATCGATCTAATTTTTTACTTCTTCATAAGACCGGAAGTGCTGGTCAGCCAGGCCGTGTGCCATTGATCGAAACAAGTAATAGTCAGAGGGAGCAACGTCTGGAGAATACGGCGGATGGAATAGGACTTCTCATTTCAACGTTTCCAAGTATGTCTTGATCACTTTCGCAACATGGGGTCGAGCATTGTCATGCTGCAAAATCACTTTATCGTGTCTCTCGTTGTATTGCGGCCGTTTGTCTTTCAAACGCATCAAATGCGTTCGATACCGATCGCCTGTGATTGTTTCAGTCGGTTTTAACAGTTCATAATACATTACGCCGAGCTGGTCCCACCATACAGAGCATGACCTTGGAGCCGTGAATATTCGGTTTGGCTGTCAACGTGGAAGCATGGCCGGGAATTCCCCATGATTTTCTGCGCTTGGGATTATCGTAATGATTTTTCGTCCCCAGTCACAATGCGATGCAGAAATCCCTTCCGTCTTTGCCTTTCAAGCAGCTGTTCACAAGCAAACAAACGTCGTTCAACATCTCTCGGTTTCAATTCGTACGGCACTCAATTTCCTTGCTTCTGAATCATTCCCATGGCTTTGAGGCGTTTTGAAATGGCTTGTTGAGTCACTCCCAATGATCGTGCCAATTCTTCTTGATTTTGACACGAGTCTTGCTCAAGTAATGCCTCCAATTCTGCATCTTCGAAAACCTTCTCTCTTCCATCGCTATGCCGGTCTTCGACGTCAAAATCACCGTTCTTGAAGCATTGAAACCACTCACGACACGTTCTTTCACTAATAGCGGTCTCACCATAAGTATTTGAGAGCATTCGATGAGCCTCAGCCGCAGATTTCTTCATATTGAAGCAAAAAATTAAAACCTCCTGCAAATGACGAGAATTTGGCTCGTAAACTGACATTTTCAATTGAGAATAACTTTATGATGCAGACACCAATCGATTAATGTTTCTATAGGGTTACAGATGCCCAAGTTTATTGTATGACGTCTATGATCTATTTATTTCGACCACCACTCGACCGCTAAAGCCATCTATAGGAAAACGGCGGAAGCAAAGTTGTACATCTAATATAAACCGTAATTTAACTGTAATTTAAACCGTTATTTAAAATCGTTAATTTTAAATAGTTTAAATAACGCGAGCGCGGCGTAACAGCGGCTCCTCCGCAATACAAAAGATCCCGGGTACGATCTCCAGTAGAAAATTTTCGTACGCCCGTAGCACTCGGAAGATAATGGCAAACCACCGAATAGTATACTTGCCCTGGAAACTTTTCTAAAAATTCGTCATTCGGAATCGACGTTGAATTGACTCATATGATACAATATTGTGTATAACCAGCGTGCGCAAGCATATGAGAGAAGTCATCATGTTCCTAAGATATCTCAAGAATTAATAAAATTATATTTTTTGTTTATCGTTAATGTGTGTATATCACTACGTGTGTATATTCACCAGAATATCACTACGAACAACTACAAACGATTCTGAATCACAAGGGGATATGAATTATCTTGAAAAATTATTGGGAGTACAAATAAGTTTCCGCCGTTTCCAAAAGACAGCGCTATTAATAAACTATAAAATTGTTTGATGTAAAACAACATATCATAAGATTGGACATCCGGCAACACCATAATCTTGAAATATTAGCGATTATGTATCAGCATCATATATTTTTTTTGTACGAAAATGTCGAATTTTGAGCCGAATAAGCGTCATTTGCGGGAACTTTTGAGTTACTTCTTTAATTTGAAGAAATCTGCAGCTGAGGCTCATAGATTGCTTGTAGAAGCATATGGTGATGCTGCCTTAAGTGAGAGAAGTTGTCGTGAGTGGTTTCAAAAGTTTAAGAATGGTGAATTTGACGTCGAAGACAAAGAACATAGCAGAAGGCCGAAAGTGTACGAAGACGCGGAATTGGAAGCATTATTGAATGAAGATTCGTGCCAAACGTAAAAAGAATTTGCACTTACATTAGGAGTGACTCAACAAACAATTTCATATCATTTGAAATCATCTATCCCACCCGCCGTATTCTCCAGACATTGCTCCTTCCGACTACTACTTGTTCCGATCGATGACGTATGGCCTGAGCAGCACTTCACATCATATGAAGATATCAAAAATTGTATCGATGATTGGATAACCTCCACAGCAAAAGATGAAGCGTTCTTCCGTTGCGTATCCACATGCTACCAGAAAGATGGGAAAGATGAGTAGTGGCTAGCGATGGCCATTATTTTGAATAAAATATTATATATCGTTCTTTTACAATAAATGCTTAATTTTTGATAAAAATCGGTGGAAACTTATTTGTACTCCTAATAAAAAAATTCATTTTTTACAATTGTTTAAATAATTATATCTCACGAACAGTGTAACTACAAACGAAAATTATTTTATTACAATCTACTATAAACTTTTCTATAAGAAACTATCCTTAAAAGTGATTAATTTCAAATCGGGGGATTTTTTCAAGTTGTGATATTTATTTTTTGCGCTATTACAAACAAAATCGATGTTGTTACATTCAACTACATACGAAGATTTTTGGGAAAAAACAAAAACCATATTGCTATAAGTCGGGTGCTAGTTCAAAGCCAAGATGAATTGTCCGTGATAACATATAAGCGCGAAGTGTTCTTACTTTGAGAGGTTTTACTGTTATGAATATGTGAGGAAATTTATGAACTTGTTTAATGTCAGAAATTCATCAGCTTCGGCTCTTTTAAATTCCCATTCTTTACAAAATTCTCTACTGGTTTTAGATAACAAAATATGAATGACCCAGACAACAAAATGTTGTTGTGCTAGTTTCGCGAGATTTTGTGTGATTTGTGACACATTATCTCCAATTGTCTGAGATCAGCATACGACTCCTTGGAAATTAATGGCAATTCTATCAATGTTTGAATGAGATGATGAATAACTTCTTTTATTTTCGAATCTTCGTTTTAACAATTGCCAAGCAATTTCGTAATTACGCTAGTAATTTCTAGCGAGGATTATTACCTTTCATTATATATTACCTTTTAAACTTTACCGGTCAATGCTGATCTTAGATAATGGAACTTTTAGAAGGAATGATGGTATTTGATGCGATAAGTGACTGGAATAAATCTCGAAACGGTATCCAAGATTCAAAATTTTCGTCGAATTTGGGCAGCTCGAACGTTGGAAGCCAAATAGCGGGTTTAAATACAAATGCTCGTCACCAATGTCGGGTTGCAATATCATGCTGCGGAGAAGTTGCTCGATTAGCTTTCATTCGATTAGCTTTCGTGCGGCTATTAACCTGTAATATTTATTCTCAAATTGTTGTTTCCTCTGAGATGCGCTTGTGTTTCGTCTAAATCTTCGATCTCGCCTTGAATCACATCAAATTCTGTTAAAAGTCCACTTTTTTGATTCACAGTGGTAGCTCATTTTTGTCTTCTTGTTCTGTATTAATGCGACTGAAATTATCGAAGGCTGTTAGTTTTGCTTTAATTCTACCGCGTTTTTTAATTAGAAGTTCGCCATGATACTACGCCTATGATTATTCTTAGATTTCAAGTGAATAAGTCCTTCCGAGCAGTTTCAATAATGAAAGAAAATAATGTTATCAAATCTACAAGCGTTGGCCCGAGAAGATTTTGTGCGCAACTAAGTAATGCGAGTTAATGCACGCCTTATACTAATAAGGAAGAAAGGCATTAATTATTAATTAATTTGCCCGTTATCAATATATCGCAATATAATCGAATATAAACATGAATTCGTGATTACGATTGTGACGAATAATCATCTCAATGCGTTGTGATCTTCGCATGTGCGATGATGGAAAGTAGAGCTGTTAGAATGCATCAATGACACGGCTCAAACTGATGAAGAGGCCGTGCGCTGCTTCCTCGGAGAAATCCTGTGACGTCTTGTTGAAACGGGAGAGGCGCTGCTTGTCACTCTGATGCAAGGATAGTCCGAAGATGACTCGCTTGTATGCGTGAGATGCCTCATGTCTCGCTCATATGCGCGAAATGCTTTGTATGGTCAGTTTTATGCGCAATTCGCATAAAGTGAAATGGATTAAACATGACGCAAGTATCGAGATTGTGGCTCGCGCTCATGTAAATAATGCGACTTTTTGGCGTCGTGGCGATTCATGTGCGTGTGGACGTAAGGTCTTGCGTTCTTATGTGTAAGAAGTAGTGATAGCTTACTTGCTAATTCTAGCTTTGAGTTGAGAGCAATTCAATGTCCCACTACTAATCGCTGAAAGATGAAAGACATGAAATAGTTTCAACAATATATTACGGAAGAAACGTCATTATCTTAGTACAGTGTTTCCTAAGAAATGGATAAGTGCAAGAGGAGCTATCGAATGGCCTCCTAAATCGCGCGACCTAATACCTCTCGATTATTTTCTGTGGGGTTAAAAGAGAGAGAGTTTACAAAATGAAATCAAATAATTTGGATGAATTACAATAAATCAGATTCTTCAGGAAACAGCTCTTATTCCTCATGATTACATTCAAAATGCTATTTCATTTTTTAACCATTAGATAGTTTATTATCAAACAATTGACGATACTCATTCTGAACAATTGATATAAACCTTTCCATACTTGTCTTAATTGGTTACAAACTCCCAGTGCGTGCGCGCGCGCGCGCGCGCACACACACGCACGCACACGCACACGCACACGCACACGCACACGCACACGCACACGCACACACACACACACACCACATTCCTTCCCACATGCACTTTTATCCACACGTGCCTGCACAAAGTCTCTGTCACGTCCACGTCGTGAGCTTTCCACTACTACGAAATCCCAATGTTTAAATGATCATAACTCTGCGAAAAAAAATCGTAGAGACCATGCATTGTTCTCATCTTGGAAGGCTCTTTGAAACAAACCCTCACTCGATGTGCAATTTAAGATTTTTCCGCCCACCTTTTTCCTCGCCCCCAGGGATGTTAAAATGGATTTTTTTGATATTAAATAATAGATTTTATGATGCCATTTGCATTCCTATAAACCTTAATTCTCTATATCGTACCGTTCAGAAGTTACTTAGGTGTCTCGATTTTTTTTCCTCATCCTGTATATATCAATTTTCGTATATATAACATTTTACATTTTAATTAGATGTTCAAGTCCAATTTTAAGAACTCCACGCTGTTTCTTCATGCAAACTACTAGTCTGTAGACTATTATTTTGTAAGTACAGAAATGAATACAGATTGTACAATTTTTATATGAAGAAAATGTTGAACAACTCTGAAGCGAATTGGATTAAGAAATGGTAAAGAAGATCTCAATTTCGAAATTTCGAATGTTTTGTTGTTCTCAGCATAGATTCCACCTTACAGACACGTATTAATGCCATATATTTTAATCCTGGAAAAGGATTTTTAAATCAGTAAGAGAGGAAAAAAGTATTTGTTATACAAAAATTCTATTGTAAAAATTTCTATGGTTTAGTTGGTAGTAATACGGATGACTTTAGGGTTCCCTTAAAGATCGTCAATTCTATGCTAATTTTCCATGTCCGTACAAAAAAGTTGCGAAGAAAATTGAAAAACGCTGACATTATCGATAATTGATTTAAATTTGCGATTATCAACATAAATTTTTATATCATTAAATTGACGATTTTTTATTTAAATGTTCTATCTAGATACGTATGCATATTTATAATACTATAATACCATAATATACAGGGTGAATCAGATTTGTTGAACTTTTTACCCTATGAGAAAATAATTAATTGCACACGTTATAATTCAATTAGGTATAAAATCGATAATTTTCTCTTTTCAACGACTCTAATTCATCCTGTATATACTTATAATACTATAATACTATAATACTACAATATTCTGCATATTGCTGCAAAATTACAATTTCTTTCTCTACAGTTATCATCTTTGTTGATAATCAAACCCAGACGATAACATAAAAATCTTAATTTTAATTAAAACTCAAGTATTAAATGAATTTTAAATATGTGTGCATGTCTACGAAACTAATAAATCATAAAATTATTACTATACGAAAACAAGTCAATAAGTTTTTAGAAAAACATAGTAAAACACATTTTTTTTGATCGATTTATTTTTATTTTTCACATAGTCTCCTTTTAGCTCGATATACTTGATTCAACGATTTTACAACTTTTTCAAGCCGTCCGAATAATATGATTTGTCCAATCCTTTAAAATAAGCCTTTGTTTCCATGAGCTGGTGAATCTCTTTCCTCCGAATCATTTCTTCAGGTTTGGAAATAGTCGCAAGGGGCTAAATTTAGCGAATATGCTGGATGGGGAATTCGTAGCGGAATTCGTTTGGCCATTGGTACTGGGCACGTGTAAATCGTGCATTGTTTTGATGCATTTTCTTCTCCAAATGGGGACGATCTTCTTTAAAATGTTATTGAAACGATCCATAATAAATAAATAAGGTTGTAATCGCCGTTTACTTCGACGGAAAATCGATATGAATTATACTGCGTGCATCTCAAAAAATTGTTACCTTTTCAGCCGACTTTACGATCTTCGGAACTGGTTCACCTGGTGAAGTCCATTGTTTTTTGATTGTTTCTTCGTCTCGGGTGTGAAGTAATGGATCCATGTTTCATCTACAGTAATGAATCGACGCAGAAATTCATCTGGATTACATTGAAATATCTTCAAACATTGTTTTGAAATTGTCACACGATCGTGCTTATGGTCCACAGTGAGTAAACGTGGCACCCATCTTGCCAATAGCTTTTTCATACCCAATTGTTCGTGCAAAATTGAAATCACTGTGTCATGGCAATATGTTTATGGCTTCAATAAGTTCGCGCACTTTCACTCGTCAATCAGTTAAAACAGTATTGTGGACTTGATGATTTCTGGCAGCCTTAACGAGACGTCCCGAACGAGGTGGTCTCATCACATGTGGATGTACGACTACATTTAAATTCATTCACCCAATTGTATACAGTCGCAAACGCTGGTGCAGATGTGCTATGAACATTATCCAACTCGGCTTTGATTTCTT
This sequence comes from Atta cephalotes, assembly GCF_000143395.1. NCBI lineage: Eukaryota > Metazoa > Arthropoda > Insecta > Hymenoptera > Formicidae > Atta > Atta cephalotes. Next base: position 5,434,948 of record NW_012130075.1, read on the forward strand.
TCGGCGTTAAATCTTTCATATATAGATGTTTGATCACTGTACGGAACTTGTTTTTTTCCATTTTGCAAAAAATACAAAAGTTTTGCTTTAATCTACAGAAATGAAACCACGCGATGAATTCCATTCAAAAATTTGACAGCAATCAGCCGAGAAATGCTACTTGTCAAAAAGTAATGTGACTGCCCTCTGATAGATTTTCTAAGAACTTATTGACTTGCTCTCGTATTATCAGTTTATTATCATAACTCACTTAGAGTTCAACAGGAACGTGAACTCCTGTAAGAATGTCGATCATTAATACAATAGTATCTCGTCAGTATAGGTGGTACATCGCATATAGGCGGTCATATTGGCGGTTTAGTTAATAACATGTTGATTCTGCTAATATATTTACGCATGTAAGATGACATTGAGAAGACTTTTGTTGTCTCTTTTCAGTAAAAAGAAATAAATAGTGTAATTATATCATCAAGAAGTACAAACTATATCATTCAGAATTCTAATTATTATGATTGTATTTTTCTGATTATTTTGATTAGAATGTTTAATGAATTTAACTATAAGTATCTGATTTATACCTTTCTGATTGAACTTATTAGATTTTCAATTTATATAAATGCATTTTTCTCGTATCTTTTTTTAAGAAAAAAAAATTATTGTGCAGTGTGTACTGATAATATTTCTTGAATCACAAGATATTCGCAATAAAAGTTGAAATTGTGAGGCATCTTGTATTTTACTTGATACAATTAACATGTTACAGACAAATAGAACAAGAATAAAGATTTCAAATTTCCAACAATGTCTTACCAGCCGTGGAAGCCCTTATGACAATGGGTTCTCCATCCTCCCTCCGCCAGGATACTCTCGGAGGTGGATGTCCTGTCGCGCGACAGCTCAAAGTCGCGTTGTCACCTTCTGCTACTGCCAAATCGGCGCTAGTGTCACCCCCATAAACGATATCGGGCGGCACTACGGAACAAATCATTCATATCAATAAGTTTGTAACCTATCCTTTCTCTTTATCGCACGAATTTTTTATAAAAATTATTATGTAAAATTAGCACTTTGTTGAAACATCTTTGAAATAACGAGCGTTCTTGAGGCGTATTTATACGATAAGGTCAGGATAGAAAGCGGAGAGAATAGATAATCGACTTAAGAAACGGGAGAGATGGAAAAGTAATTTTATTAGAAAGGTCTTTTTGTTGTTATTTTATGCATATGTTTTTGTTTTTTCGTTTGTTCAGGCAAATTCCAAGATTATGTATATGTGAAGCTCCTTGCTTCGTTCCTTGCGTATCGATTTGCGCGTTCTTTAAATAGACATATAAGTAGGTAACGTTAATATTATGTATTACTTTTTCGCGAAATTTGCAGTATCGTTTTTGATGTTTAGGACTAATTAAAATTGATACCTTCTGAGAAAGAATATGTAGTATCATTTTTGATATTTAGGACTAATTAAAATTGATACCTTCTGAGAAAGAATATGTAGTATCATTTTTGATATTTAGGACTAATTAAAATTGATACCTTCTGAGAAAGAATATGCAAAGCATGACAAAAATAAAAGGAATACAATTTATTAATAAAATAATTATTATCGTTAG
>NW_012130075.1:5438679-5443931 GCF_000143395.1 Atta cephalotes
GAGGGAGGAAGGGAGGGAGGGAATAAAATAATAAGATAAAGTGAAAATAAGATAATATTAGGTGTAGGAAAAAGTTCATGCCGTTTTTCCCGTTAGATGGCATTAAAAAGACGCCACGAACTTTTTCCTACACCCAATAAGATAAATAAATTTTTAGTGCAAAATTGAAAATAAAAAAACAATCACCAATAACCTTGATCTTAACAAATGTTATTCAAAGCATGAATCAAGAAATTTCAGCTATTGGTCAGATATCTTAAGTAATACTTTCTAATAATAACCCCATACTGCAGAAATTTGCTTGCAGATTGCGCTGTCATATCGCTGTAATATTGTATTGTAAATATTAGGAATTATAATATATTAGGTGTACAACTTTGCTTCCGCTTCCGTTTTCCTATAGATGGCTTTAGCGGTAAGTGGTGGTCGAAATAAATAGATCATAGACGTCATACAATAAACTTGGGCATCTGTCAACATAACTCCATAGAAACATTAATTGATTTGTGTCTGCATCATAAAGTTATTCTCGATTGAAAATGTCAGTTTACGAGCCAAATTCTCGTCATTTGCGGGAGATTTTAATTTTTTGCTTCAATATGAAGAAATCTGCTGAGGCTCATCAAATGCTCTCAAATACTTATGGTGAGGCTGCTATTAGTGAAAGAACGTGTCGTGAGTTTCAACGCTTCAAGAACGGTGATTTTGACGTCCAAGGTCATGCTCTGTATTTGGTGGGACCAGCTCGGCGTAGTGTATTATGAACTGTTAAAATCGACTGAAACAATCACAGGCGATCGGTATCGAATGCAATTGATGCGTTTGAGCCGAGAGACACGATAAAGTAATTTTGCAGCATGACAATGCTCGACCTCATGTTGCGAAAGTGATCAAGACATACTTGGAAACGTTGAAATGGGAAGTCCTACCCCACCCGCCGTATTCTCCAGACGTTGCTCCCTCTGATTATCACTTGTTTCGATCAATGGCACACGGCCTGGCTGACCAGCACTTCCGGTCTTATGAAAAAGTAAAAAATTGGATCGATTCGTGGATAGCCTCAAAAGATGACCAGTTTTTTCGACGCGGGATTCGTACGCTACCCGAAAGATGGGAGAAAGTAATGGCCAGCGATGGACAATACTTTGAATCATAAATGTATAATCAGTTTTTTACAATAAAGCCTCGAATTTCGGAAAAAACGGCGGAAGCAAAGTTGTACGCCTAATATATATAATATATATTACGGCGCAAGATTTTACAAGTCTTGTAGCATTGTTACAGAGACATTTTAGCTTTTGAGTAATGAACTGCTGTCGTGAAACTGCATGTGTGAAACATATCATCAATTTCATGACATATCGTCAAACAATTTCATCTTAATTATATGATTGTTAATTATTTCCATTAGTTTATGAGTTCTGCACACTGGACGCGGAAATGCTGCGAAGCAAGATGTGGTAATCAATGAATATGTTAGGAGTTGTAAGTTATTGTATTGCATTTTGCGCGGCAAGTGTTTCCACATCCAGTATGCGGGAGCCATTAGAAATTACAGTGTTCGTTAAAACATTTGTTGCCGCCGCGCGACAAGATTTTTCAAACTTTATTATCAACTCTCATAATTTTATGGAATATATGCATTTAAAAAGTTTTTTCAGTATGACAAAGAAAATGAAATAGAATGCTTGGAATTTCTTATTATTTCCATTTCTAGTTAAGAATATGTACAAAATAGGCATACCTGCAGTGTAAAATATAGTATATTTGCGAAAAAGTGTAAAATATGTATATGTTTATACATGAAAAATTTTAAAAATATATATACCAGCACATAAAATTTACAATTAATTATAAAATATAATAATTATAATTATAATATAAAATATACATTGATTAGATTCTATTCTTCTGTATTTTTTTATTTATACCACAACCATATTTTAAATTATATTCGGTAATAAGAAAAAAATTATATTTAATAATGGTTGCAAATACATTGCGCTGCAACGTTGCTATGACATTACAATGCAATCTTACTGACAGACATTTTTATGATGCTTTTTGTGATATTGCAACAATGTTGCAAATACATGTAACGATATTGCCCAATCTATTTACAATATTAAAATATTGCAATGAGATATATGATATATCTTTCAGAACTGTAATTTTCAATCTTCATAACTCAAAAAGTACTTACTAAAACCTTTGTAAAGGCTGGCTCCCTCATTTTTAAGAAAATCAATTTTTTTTAAAGTTCTGAATAGATTTTCGACAGTTCCAGAATTCCTGATAGTTTAAACAAATAATTTTGGCATTAAAGGCATGAAAATGCGATTTACAAATAGCGGGAGGCTAACTTCACGCAGTTCCTCATTTATGAAAAAAGTCATTTTTCAGTTTAGAATTCTGGATAAATTTTGAGTAGCTCTTGACCCATTTTAGAAATAATTCTGTATGAGAAAATAAAACAAATGTGATTAAATATTAAATTAGGAATAACTTCAAAAATATTAGTTTAATTCTATTTTGGAATTAAGATTTTTTACAGAATTCCGGGAACTATCCAGAACATCTCAATAGAATTATTAGGACTCTTCTAAAAATTTTTTGTACTTTAAAATTAAAAAATCGACACTATAATTGTTTGTAACCAGAGACTCGGATCGAATCGAAACCGAAATCGGATTGCAACCATTATTTTTGGATCGAAACCAATAACCAGACCGAAACATTGTACAGGCTAATGGAACCGAAATGGTACTTGGCTTTTCGGTTCGGTTTCAGTCCAGATTTTGGTTTGGATTTTTTAATTTCTTCAATACAATCGTCAATTCGATTACTCAGGAATCTTAAAACAATATTACAGGATATCCACGGAGTGTATTTTTTTATTTTCTTCCTTGATTATGATAATTTATGTAAGATTAATATATTATTCTATAGAAAATTATCAACAAGCTATAAACAGTTGAAAGGACTAGTTGAAACGCTGCGTATTGTTGATGTAGAAGAAAAAATGCAGCAAAGAAAGGAAAAAATAACAATTACACATCTCTCGTTCCAAATTTCTTTTAAGGGAATCTTTACGTTTAAGGTGTAAAAAAAGTCAATTTTTTTTGCTTTTTTTGAAAGCTTATAATCTTAAAAATATCCCACATTTTTTGGGAGAAACGAAAATTATCTAAGTATACAAAATAAAATGACGTGGTATTTGGAACCGCTTGATTGATTTAAATAGCGCACGCGAACCAATTGCTATAACCGGCGCTGATTATTATATTCAATCTTTCGAGATCATTCTAAAACGTTTCTATCCAATAGATAGAAACTGGATGGAGATGGAGTAGAGTTTCATTTCTTTCTGATCGTCATTTTCGTTTCTAACAGAAAACAGAAAAATACTTGTACTAAAATGTTTTAAAACTTTAAACGCATTTTTCTCGAAATCGTGTTTTTGAATATGGTGATCATGATTCCAAAAAAAACTATTAGTCTGACTTCTACTTTTACGATTATTGTACTCAAAGAACATATCATTTGAACTAGAATTAATAGTCTATGTTAATTTTTTCTATTTTTTTTAGAAGATCAAATAAGAGGAAAAAATTCGAATCATTTCTTCAAACATTTTGAAAATATGCATATGATATTAATTATCCTAGTTCAGACGAGAATTACAAGTCCATTTATTAAGAAAAAGTCCATTTTTTGCTTTGAGAGCAATACCACTCTTATACCTTTCATCGTTTACCATCGTTTGACCATGTTCGCGGTGCAAGCCTAACTTCAGTGCCATATTATTACTATTTTATAAAAAATAAACATTAAAAAGAATACCCCCATAATCGTAATCAAAAAAAAATTTTAATTTAAACAGTTACGGTCATCATTGTCGATAAAAGAATTGAAACCGCTTGAACTTTTCTGATCCGGAATCGAAAAAAAACTAAAAAAGATAAAAAAGACCGAAACCGTTATCCATAAAAGGAACCAAAACCGAAATCGAAAATTAGATATAGCCTGATGGCCGCTAATCGGCCATCCGATAAAATAAAATTCCATTTCGATTCGAGTTCATTTTCTCTGCTCGTAACTTTTCCAATTTTAATTCCACGGATTTTTGTCATAAGAATTTTCGATAGAACTCCGCGGGGGCTATCCAGAACTCTCAACAGAACTTAGAATTCTTCAAAAAATTTTAAAGAATAAAAAATTTTTTGAAGAGTCCTAATAATTCTGTTCTAAAAATTCTTTAAAAATTCTAAAAAAATCTTTAAAAAAGATTTTTATCTTAGTGAGAGATCTTAATGAAAAAATTGGATTAAATTAATATTTTTAAAGTTATGCCTATTTATGGAGGTACTTATTTTAAATATTTAATCACACTTTTTTTTCGAACAGGACTATTTCTAATATAAGTCAAGAACTCTGGAACTATTTGAAATCTATTCAGAATTTTAATGATATTTTTCAAAAATGGAGGCAGCGTGAAATTAGCATTTTAATTTTAATATTTTTAATTTTAAATCGCATTTTTATGCCTTTAATGGCCAGAACTATTTTTTTTAATTATCAGATACTCTGGAATCTATCGAAAATCAATTTAGAACTCTAAAAAAAATTGTATTTTTTTTTTAATGGGGGACTAGCTTTACAGATTTTAATAAAAGTGAACTTTATAATATTTCGAACAGTTTTTGAGCACAAGAATATGCAATAACTACAAGAATATGCAATAAAAAAAATAGGAGATTTCATTTAGGAAAGCATCGATCACATTGACTTACAATTAGCCTTGAGAAGATCACTCAAAGTAAAATTTATATTTTCATCATTCTTAATATCTCCCTTAATAATTTTCAACTCTCGTATAAAACATTTTTCCACATCTACATCTAGTGGTTTCCGAGAAATAGAATCCAGGTCAAACTTTATGAACACTGTATATTACGAGTATTACATTTCTAAAAATTTATAAAAAGCGGTGAAATCCCTAAAAATAATTTTCTTTTTGAAAAAAAGAAAAAATGTACGCCAAGTGCATCATAAAAAAAGTATCAAATATTATATTCTTCTTAATAAAAAACGAATGTGAAATAAATGCTCTTAACCAAATATTTCATTACGCAAAACCTATAAAAAAGTGACTAAAATCAATTCGATTATAGCGAAGAAAAAACTTAGCGCGCGCGCGTGTGTGTGTGTGTGTGTGTGTGTGTGTGTGTGTGTGTGTGTGTGTGTGTGTA
>NW_012130075.1:5444905-5449732 GCF_000143395.1 Atta cephalotes
CGCGCGTGTGTGTGTGTGTGTGTGTGTGTGTGTGTGTGTGTGTGTGTGTGTGTGTGTGTATATGTTGGGTAATATTAAAACATAATATTCTAGAATATTTTTTTCTCTTTTTATAAAGTTTTTTTCGGGATCCAATTTTAAAAAGTAAAATTATATTATTATATTATTATTGTATATTATTAACGTGCTATTAGAAAATATAGGCTACAAATTGCAGCTTTGAGAAAAGTGACACAAGTAAAAAATTAGCATTTTTGAAATAATGAAAAGAGCAATCGACTTAAAAATTAATATATAATTTTTTAGATAAACGTAATATTTATAGTTTTTCAAATTTATTGCTAGCAAGTAGAAATATTATTTATCTTCTGATTAAATTCGTAATGATTATTTATAAAAGAAGAGTCTGTTTTGAGTATACCAAAAAAAATACTTCCTAGTGATGAAATGGTTACAAAAAATGCTCTATTTGGAATTATACTTTTTCTTTTAAAAATATATGTATTTTATTTACAGAAGTACGCCTCGTACACAGTATAGATTATTCCAGCAATACTACAGTAACTTTGCAAATGTTGTAGCAATGTTACTACAAGTTGTTCCTGTGCTAAATAGTATCTTGATTCAAATTGTGACATCATTCGATGTAAGAAATAGAATATTTGAATTGAGACTTTTAATCTGAAATTTATCTCAAATTTAGAAACATAACATTTTTCTTCAGATATTAAAATTGTTTTTAAATTGTGAGATTAGAATGTCACATCTCTTTTAGGAAATGAAATTTAAACTATACTAAGAGTGCAGTGTTCGTTTTGAAAACTTATAGCATGTATTTTAAAAAATACATTTAACGGATATATCATAATGGAAAGTACGACACGGAAAGAAAGTTATAAATATTACAATAATTAGCCTTTATTATTAATTGAAATGTTGTTTCAATCCAGAATTTTAGAAATGCACTACAGAAAAGTTGTTAATTTTAAGATGTGCAACTTTTCTGTCAATACTGCAAAATGATAAACGATCAAAATTTAGTTAGTTGTAATCATCTTGTCACAACATTTCTTTCAAAATCTGAATATGCTAAAATAAAGGCAATCGTCCATGATTTTGATACCGCGGCTAAAGACAATGTTTGCAAACATTGAATCTAAATTCAGAATTGCATTTAGGGATTTATAACTACAAGTCAAAGCGCATCAAACATAAGATTTCTTTTCTCCCGGATCAGAACACGACGTGAACATATATGATGCAACAAGGGATAAGATATAACACTTACCATGTATGTCGAGACAACCGAGCTCGGATATCATCGGACTAGTGTTGATCTGGCACATGTAACAATCTCTGTCGGTTTCCTTTAATTGGCGAATGTGCAGACGCCACGTACCATCGACAATTTCCTCCGTAACTTGGCTACTTCCGGTCACTCCTGAAGCACTGCCGGATGCACCGGCGGACCCAGAGCTTGCCCCACTTTCATAGGTGACTGTGATACGTGCATTATGTGTCACGATCCTAGTGTGAATTGAGAGAATAGTCTGATCTGAGGTGCGCAGCCAGCCAACCTGAAAAGCCCCCGCAACGCAATGCGAATCTATCATTTCGTTAAATAATATATCGATCAAATATGATTGACGATACTTCTTCATGCTCTGAGATGACACTCTTTTTCCCAAAAGCTAAAAATGTAAAGAAAAGAAACTTCAAGCACTAGTTGTAAAGTAATTACAAAAAAGTATAAATTAAATCGAGTAGGATAACATTGTGTGATAAATGTGTGATAAATGTGTGATAAATTTGAAGGAAAGAAAGAAAAAAAGGATTGCGTAGAATAAAAATAAAACGATGTTATGACAATTATTTTTCTTGAACATTGAAATAATATTTATATACTTATTTGAGATTTAAAATGTACGCGAAAAGAGAGAGATTCATATAGGGTAAGTAATCTAACAGTGAATTAATAGTACACTATGAACCATTGCAATATTTTGTAAATATGATGTTATCAGATTGTACTGTTATCATGCAGCGACTCGCATTTGAACCATTCCTCGGTTTCCCAATTGACTGGCAGATCACGCTAAGAACGGCCACGTAATATCACATTTTAAAAATTTTGGATTGCAAAGTAAATTTTTTTTCGTAAGTTACGCATTTTTATATTTTTGTTGTTATATCTATCATTTTTTTGCATTGTGCATTGTAATTGTGTGCATATTTAGCTTTATTATTCTGTAAGCAACTTTTTTCTATTATTTTACCACATTATTTTGAAAATTGGAAAAAGTTAGGTAGTCTACAATGAATCATTTTGATGTAGTGAACAATGAACCATCATTACAAACCATATAACCTTTTTTATCTATAATGAATCATCATTACAGACACGATAACTTTGAAAATAATAATTCATTGTGGTAATTATTTAGAATATGATCCCTCCTCTCTTAAAATCTTAATAAAAATATACTCATTCGATGCGTTTTTACTCAAAATGAAAGAATCTGGTAGAAAAATGCGGCGGTCTCGTGAATTCTTATCATGTATAATTATCTATTTTCTAAATAAACATTTTAAAATGTAGCAGAACTAAAATAATTCCAACAATTCGCAGTATGATGTAGTATATAGTTCATTATTAAAAGCATGGTTTATTGTGTACACATTTCTTGTACACTTCCCGTTTTTTGAAATAATCGAAATTGTGATTAAACTTAAAAAATAATTTAAGCGTTATTGTTTACAGTATGTAGTCAACTAAATTCATAAACTGTATATCAAAACTCAGATTTTCAACTCAATAATTGAGAGATTTAAGCCTCTGAAATTACATGGCTCATTGTTGGATCACTTAACCTACGTTGATATTTATGCTACGGTAATAAGTTTTAATTTAATTAATATATAAAGAAGCAGAAATAATGTGGATACAGTATAATATAGTATGATATAATGATTTAACATTCATACAAAACGATTAAACATTTACAGATTTCTGAATGATTACAGAGATATACATATTTCTAAATATAGACTGATATTGATATTCCAGTATGAATATAAATCGATACTCCGAACAAAAAAAGAATTGAAACACAAAAGAAAATAATATTATATGAGCGATTTTCAGACAACTTATAGGGATTGTATAAGATGGCGTAAAATGATTACGTATCATAGTAAGTATATGGTATCATAGTAAGTTTGCGAATAGCAAGAGATTTGATAGTAAATACTAGTCTTAACTTAGACTTAGCACAGAGGTCATTCGGCTTATCTTAATTCAGTCCTATCCGTCTGGAATAACTGTTTCCTCTTAAATGGTATATTACAAAGAATACTTTACGGATAAAAATCACTTGATGACATTCGCTTCATTAAACATACATAGTGAAAAATATTTTGTGTTAAAACTAGTCCTTGTTAAAATTTTTCTGTTAAATTGTTAACATATTCGAGTATTATTTTAATATAATCCGATTGCATTATTTCTTGTTACATTGATGTATAACATTATACATTTCTTATTATTAAAATAACGCAATTTATAAGTGCGTTAAATAATTAGTATAAAAATAATGTATTTTAAAACGTAAATTCTAAAATAAATGAATAAATTTAACACATGTTATACATTATACATGTTAATTTTACTAAAATGTGTTAATTTAATATATCATTCATTTGGTATAACATATAATTCATAAATTGTCATTTTTTAGTTGTTTGCAAAAGAAGCATGAAATTTAAAGTGAAAAAGAAAGAATAGAACATTTTAAAAGAACATACATTTATTCTTCTGCAATCAGTTGTTGTCAAAACTGCATTTCAAATAGTCCATATCACTCGACTAAAGATATGTTCGGGAAGATACTATTAGCGCTATTTGTGTTCTATCCTTGTTTTATGTTCAATAAACAACGATGATAGAATGATAGATGTAGCGCTAATGTCTGCCCAAATAGGGAAGGTATTTAAACCCATAAGGGGTATTTAAATACCTTCCTAAAACCCTTTATGGGTTTAAATATCTTCTCTATTAAAAAAAATTATGTCACACAGTTGCATGATGAAATAATTAAAACATATAAATCATTTACGGATTGTTTCAAATCAGTATGATTTGTGAGTTTCAAATCAGTGTGATTGTGTTTTTTATAATTACGTATTTTGGAAAGTCATATAATATATATATTTTTTTCTTTTAATTCTATTATTCAATTTTTTTAAATTTGATAACAATAAAATCACATAATACATGAAACTATTGCTAATATCATGTGATTTTTCGAATTATATTTGAAAAAAATTACCTACTAATTTTGAACACTCTGTTACGTAATTTACATGTTTTGATTACATGATTTCATCATGTTACATTGTGATATAATTTTTTTCGGTAGAGTCGACTCTAATTTGCCTTCCTCCTAAAAAATTCCTATGTCCATGCATCTTATGTTGAATTAATACAAAAATTTAGATCATTTGAAATATATAAAATGTATTAAATTTAATAAAAATTTTCCAATTGTGATGTATCTTTTATTCATTAATTGTGCATGTTCTATTATTATGTTGGGTAAATGTATAGTATAACGGACCACCCTCCGATGATCTTGATCTTACAACATGTGTTGTTAAGATCATGACCGCGTGACCCTCGGAAGGTTTTAATCCGCGGTCATTCTTTTGTTAAAAAATTATTAAAAAAGAGTTTAAAAAATAACGTAGGTAACGTAAGTAACATTGTTACTGTTATACATACAATATTAAATACCATTCTACATAGGTTTTGACTTACGAAGTGACTTT
>NW_012130075.1:5450313-5453462 GCF_000143395.1 Atta cephalotes
GGAAGGTGAAAGTCAACGCTTCGTGTTGAAAGTCAAAACCTATGTAGAATGGTATTTAATATTACATGTATAGCAGAAACAGTGCGTTATTTTTCAAACTTTTTTTTGTTAATAACTTTTTAACGAAGGACAACCGCGGACTAAAATCTTCCGAAGATCACTCGAGGTCATGACCTTGACAACACATTAAGGTCAAGATCATTGGGGAGTGGTCTGTTATATTGTACATTTACCTTATGTTGTTTTCTTTTTTGAAATATGTATATTCTGCTATTGAAATTTAATACTAAATGTATAGTCTGATATTATCGAAGAGCGAATGATGACCTCGGCAAATTAGCTGATTACGATGGAAGAAAGAGCGATTTTGTAGCTTGCACTAGGCAAGAGAAAAATGATTCTTTTGTTACTTTGTCTTTCTTGTAATAGACTTCGAGATGTCTTCCGCCAGCGAAGTCAATTTAATTCAATCTAATCACGATTTGTACGCCTCCTGTGCGTGTTGACTTTATTTTATATTACTTCTGATGGCAAAGAACAACATGATATAAAGATTAAGCTAACATTGATGGAACAAAAAGAAAAGTTACTTTTATGGCAAATTTTGCATTCGCGGCAATTCAATTTCGTCGTAACACATCGGCAAATGCTAATTAATCTTACGTTTACGATATCAGGCTCGATTTTTGTTACGTTGCATTCTATCATCCGTTTTCGCACATCTCCCATTCTCATCGTGGCAAATCCAAACTGTTACGTCGAAAACCGATTCGTTTAGCTTTTTCTTAAATTAAAGTTCTTGTGTCACATTAATGGGATCCATCTGTAAACCACGAGAATTTGTAGCGCTATGCGAGAAGTTACGAAAGAGTCAAACGATCATAAAAGTTGCTTTTCGGTATTCTAAGTGCGAGTTTGAAATCCCATTACAGGATAACTATGAATGCATGCTATCAAATGCATACAAATTTAATCTGTATACCTTTGTGTGTTCCTCATTCCCGGCATCATTACCTTGTATTTACGAATGCTTATGTTGCGTATGCTGCAAGAGAAGATGACCTCGCGGCCGATTGCGGCGGTCTGATTTCCAACTGGTGCTACGAAAATCGGGCCCGTGGCACTATTTGTCGAATCTGAAACATTTATTTTCACCGATTTAATCTCGTATAATTTAATGAGGAAGAAGTAGGTCATTTTGCCATAAGATCTTATTCAGTAAGTGACATTGCATTTAAGAGAAGACTCCTATTTCCAAATATTTCTATTCCACATATATAATTATACTTACAGAGTATCTCAGAAATAAGATAGAAGCCGCATACACGAACCGTGGCGGCGGTGACGCGCAGCTGAGAGTGAGGCCGCGATGGGCCCGTGCTACGAATTCGCGCAATGTGGCTTCATCATACATTGACTGATATGTTTCCTTTTTTAATTCAAAAACAGCGAATATCTCAAAACGGTATGAGAAAACGGTATTTTTGTTCTCCTCGACCTATTCTATATCCCCTCAATGCGGTTCCTACCTTATTTTTGAGACACCCTGTATAATAAAATTACTGAGATAACTTCCCCGTCCAATGAGTAATAATTTAATGTCATCCTTTATTTTAAGACCTCATTCAATGGTGCGAAAGAGATTAATGGAAAAATATATTGGAGTAGAAATTTTATTGTTACTCTATTCATTATAACGACGGTGAAATCTCCTTTGAAAATATTTCGACGAGTCGTGCTCCCGAGACAGGGCGCCAACTTGCTGATTAGCCGTGTGTGAAGTTGGACCATCGTTGCCATAAAAATTAACATATCTCAGTATTTTCTCTCCAACCTTATATTCATGGCCTTTTTTTTGCGCCCGAAGCAAAAAAGTAAATTCCCAATTTCTTTCTGATGAACTTCTATCAGATTATTATCAACTGAACGTAATGATATCTTTCTAATAATAAACTATTATATAAATTCTATAAAAATCATGCTATAAAAAATTATTAGGCACTAAGAAATCTCTACTTTATTACATCTCCCTCTATCCAAGATAATCTTCGAAATCCTCGAATGTACGAATAATAAATTATTAGATGCGCAATACTTTTCTGCAATAATTCGTTAAAAGGTTAGATGATAAAATACGTGAAGAAAAATGTCGGACCAATCACAGATGAATTTACGCGTTAACTCTGATTAAAAGGCTTATAGTTCTATCCTTATTTTAATGTCTAATGAAAAATAAATATGTAATGACGTAATGAGTAATAGTACTGACAGCGCGCTCCCCAAACGCCTCAACGACTCTACAAAAAACCATAAATTACTAGCGATCTTCTATATTCGCGAAGAAAAATATAAACTACGTTACAAAGAAAAGGAGACTTGCAAAACAATTTATCGGTCTTAGTTCGCTCAGTAATTGAAATTTTAAAATAAAAGTTACAAAAAAATTTAACTATATTTGCTCAGTTATTTCAAAAAATTATTCATGTATGGAATTCCACACACGAAAAATTCTGAAAACGTGTGAAGTACTCCATACACTCTCTGCAAAAGTTGACATTTGGGCGCTGAGGGCACAAATAATGAGTAAGTGCCTATTTTAATGTTTCTTAAACATTATTGCAGAGAGTAGGGGGCTAATTATCGCTATTTATTCACACGCCTGTGTTGGTGCATTACAACACCCTTAAACAGATAATGTCAAGTGGTCCGATAATGTCCAGATAATGTCAATGTCCGAAGGATCGACAAATCGAAGCTTGGGATTGAAGTTCTGAGGAACTTCAGGAGTGACTTTGTATGTGAAAATTTTTGTTTCTGATAAGCGCGCAGTTCAATCTTTTTATTTTGCAATGTGTCTATGTGACACGAATACCTAATAAATCCTAAGTTTCCGCGTCTTTTATATACACGGGTGCAAGAGAAATAGATATCTACCCTTCAACAAAGTATTACAATCGTATTATATGATTTCATATCACTAACGAGTGAAATATAGCATTATAACTTGGAATTAAAGAGAAAGAAGAGATGAAGAAAGGCAAATGCTACTCAAATTTAAATCATCGCGAATATTCGCCCTTATTCTACATACCTGTTTTATCAATTTTTCTGCACATTTACTCTTTTTTTTGTCTCTCTCTCTCTCTCTC
>NW_012130075.1:5455072-5460689 GCF_000143395.1 Atta cephalotes
TGCGATGCAGAAATCCCTTCCGTCTTTGCCTTTCAAGCAGCTGTTCACAAGCAAACAAACGCCGTTCAACATCTCTCGGCTTCAATTCGTACGGCACCCAATTTCCTTGCTTCTGAATCATTCCCATGGCTTTGAGGCGTTTTGAAATGGCTTGTTGAGTCACTCCCAATGATCGTGCCAATTCTTCTTGATTTTAACACGAGTCTTGCTCAAGTAATGCCTCCAATTCTGCATCTTCGAAAACCTTCTCTCTTCCACCGCTATGCCGGTCTTCGACGTCAAAATCACCGTTCTTGAAGCGTTGAAATCACTCACGACACGTTCTTTCATTAATAGCGGCCTCACCAGTATTTGAGAGCATTCGATGAGCCTCAGCCGCAGATTTCTTCATATTGAAGCAAAAAATTAAAATCTCTTGCAAATGACGAGAATTTGGCTCGTAAACTGACATTTTCAATCGAGAATAACTTTATGATGCAGACACAAATCGACTAATATTTCTATGGGGTTATGTTGACAGATGCCCAAGTTTATTGTATGACGTCTATGATCTATTTATTTCGATTACTACTTACCGCTAAAGCCATCTATAGGAAAACGGCGAAAGCAAAGTTGTACACCTAATAAAATATAAAATTTAACATAAACATAACTTAAACATTTTTTTATAAAGAATAAAGCAATTTAAATTTTCTTTGGTAACTTTTGCACGTAAAAGTCATAATTTTTTTGTTCAAATGGAGCAAAGACAGAATTACATTAAAACAGTACAATGTCTGCTGCTCGGAAATATCGGATTAAGCATCGGATTAAGAAAGCTATGAGACTTTTAACTAAATATAACTCAGTTTGAATAGTAAGAGGAATTTAATTAAATCTTTTTTTTAAATAAGAAATTTCTCCATTACCATCACTGTCAAAGTTCTTGACAATTTTTTTTATTCTGTAAATAAAGCTTGAACTTTTTTCCCTCAAAGAATGCTGCCACTATAAAGTCTTTATATTTCTGATGCTTAAAACATAAATTTTTTATTATAAATATTTGTTCATGCCTAACACTGTAAAATTTAATCCACAGTGTTAAAAAGGCACTTAAAGTTAATCAAAAATAAAGTTAAAAATTAAATGAAGCATTAAAACAGCCTTTAAAATCTTATAGTCCGGAAATAAATCACATGTCCAAACATTTCAAATTCTTAGCTATTTTTTAATCTCAACTGATCATTTTCAATAGCGAATGAAAAATAAATTACAGTTGAACCTCTATAAAAATAACTTATCGGATCGACCTCCGTAAAAGTAACAAATGCGCATGCATTTGTAGTCGAATTAAATTAAATCAAAAATAAGCAAATAGAAGAAATAATTTATATAGTTTCATAAATAAATATTTTATAAATAAATCCTCAAAAGGATTAGACATAAGAAACTACAATATTCTCTAATTGTGAAACTCCTTTTTGAAAAAAATTACCTCTGGAGCAGACTCATTTGGAATTTTTCTCATTTATCTTCTAAACCGTTACTCGGACATAAAAATATTGTAGAATAAATAAAATTTATCATAAAATTCTGCATAAAAAAGGTCTTATGCTTTATAAAGCTGATTCTCATAGAATTCTTGCAATTAGAATTCAAAGTTACGAGAATTGAATCGCGCAAATAAAAAAAATCGCTTTAGTACATCTTTTTGTCGCAAATATCTCCAAAATAAAGTTAAAAATTAAATGAAGCATTAAAACAGCCTTTAAAATCTTATAGTCCGGAAATAAATCACATGTCCAAACATTTCAAATTCTTAGCTATTTTTTAATCTCAACTGATCATTTTCAATAGCGAATGAAAAATAAATTACAGTTGAACCTCTATAAAAATAACTTATCGGATCGACCTCCGTAAAAGTAACAAATGCGCATGCATTTGTAGTCGAATTAAATTAAATCAAAAATAAGCAAATAGAAGAAATAATTTATATAGTTTCTGCTTCTACGCAAAAAGTAATAAGAACAAAAATTGTAGAACAGAATTTTTCCATGTCCCACGATTTTTGTCTTTGTTCTTCATTGACTTTTTGCGCTTTTTTCGCAAACGTACATTTCATAATAGGAGCTTTCCACTTCTGAGATAAAACTCTATTGGCGCGTTTTTTTTAAGTGATATCCTCTTTAGCCTATTTCATTTTAATATATATTCTTTAATCTTCTAATTTATCTTTCTCGAATAATTCTTTTTCAGTCGCTGAATTTAGATAATCTTGTCCATTGCAGTTGGAGCATATGATTGATATGAGAGATACAAATGAATGAGATGACAGATATTATCGCATGAACAATGGCTGTACATTTCTTTTTCCTTTTGTCTCTTTTTTCTTATTCTTCACGATAATAGTGTCGAGAAGAGCGCTTGATGTTTCCGGAATTAAGTGGTCTGCATTACTTGTAAAATTCATTAAATCTGGATACCCACTTGAATTATAGATAGTAGTTCGAATATCTTCAAATATCTTCGAATTATTGTGGCCGCTGCGTCCACAATTCTCATAATCCGTTCCGCTTTTTTATTCTTCGCCTTTTCTGTGTATCAATTATTAATAAGTTTTAATCCAGTACCTCGAAAGCATATGATTATTTTTTTACACATTGTCACAAATACTACTCCATCATCATATTCTTCCATTAATTTTACTTGTAACATTTTATGTTTATGGAGGAAGAGTCTGATCAATTCTCTTTAAGTTTGTACATTAACTCCTGCACTGTGAATTGGCGATTATTGGAATTGTCTATGTATTCACATAATTTTTCAAATGCTACAAGATTCTCATCTTGTGGATATCACCGTTTTCGATATAAATTTGGAGTAACACGCTTTATGGTAACGTGCTTTGTTTGCGACTAAACAAATGAAAAAAAAAACAAATGACATCACTTTTATGTTTGGAAATTTCTTCACTCCATTCATCCTTTCTTGTGGCACATCTCTGCAATACTCTATCCTTTACCGTAAGTAAACGAACTTCGAACACTGGCTCATGTTTTATGAATATTTTTTTTGTTTTGCAGCAATTATATATTTTTCCATACAAGAAGCAGTTGCTTTTAAAATCAAATTGCGCAAGTGATTTTAAATACAATTCATTCTTGCTGCTTCCTGCTGCTTGCTCCCAAAACTTATGAATATTTCGTTCTTTGATATATTCGCATCGGCATATCTTATGACCAGTCACGGCTATTTTTTTTAGTTGTTTATCATCTTTATCATCTTTCCTTTTGTTTGTGGTTATTACATATTTATCGTCTTTCCGAGCTTTGCTTACGGTTATTAAATTGTTTGTGCCTTTCTCCATACGCCACCATCCTGAAGCGTCTTCTCACATATAAAACACCTGTAACCTTCATTATCAGATAATGAATTCACATTTAGTCAAAAATTTTATTTTTGTTGCTCTAAAAGCACAACTATCTTTCACGACTGAACGTCCCTCATTAAAATGATCGACGTACTTTGTTGTCAACAATATATCTGTTCCCTCTACTTGTATAGTACTGAAATTCTAGAGACCAAAGCAGCTGCTCCAGAGATAAAATTTGACATAGTAAATAATACATTAAAAGAATATTACGTAATAATAATTATAATATTGCGATTAAAGCAATTTCTTCATTTGCACCATTCAATTCTCGTAACTTTAAACTCTAATTACAAAAATTCTATGAGAATTAGCTTTATGATGCATAAGATATTTTGTATATAGAATTTTATGACAAATTTTTTCTATAATATTTTTACATCAAAGTAATGGTTTAGAAGATAAATGAAGAAAACTCCATACGAGTCCAGGAATAATTTTTCGTCCAAAAAGAGATTGTTCCATTCACGATTAGGGTGAGAACTTTTTAATTTCTTATTTTTAATCTTTTTGAGAATTTATTTATAAAATATCAAAACTATATAAATTATTTCTTCTAAAAAGTCTAATTTGACTCGACTATAGCATATGTGTTCAATTATTATATGGGAGGTTTAAAAGATTACGTTTACGAAGATTAAAACAAACATGAGATTAACTTTACGGTTCGACTGTATGAAGTAAACTTCTTTATAGGATTGACTACATATGCAAACAACAGGAAACACAAAGAACAGACAGAAAATGTCATTCTAACTTTAGTTTTAGACAAAAGATTTTTAAACGCTCATTATTACAGCCAACATCAATGGAAATAATCATGTTAACTGTAGTAATAGAAGATAACAATGGAATACCAGTGCCCTCTTGAAAAATATTAATCTAGCTTACGCATATCTATTTAAATCAGATCAAAAAGCGTCTTAGTGTTCCGCGGCGAATTTTAAAATTAGAGTATATCTTTATCTCATCCGCGCATTTGAGGCAATCATCGGCTAGACTAACTTCTTTGCATTTTTATTGCGCCTAAATTTTACGATTTTACATTATACGATTGTGACGTAGCCATATAGAGTTTCTAAATATGCAAATTTTCGGTAACCTTTCCCCCTTTACGCATTTAGCGAAATCCATAAACCTGTGGAAATGAAACATCATTTATCATACGTCTATCTCATTAACAGAGTTAACTTTTGATAGCTTTGCGTCCACGCAGCGAAAATACGGTGACTGTCGAATAATAACAGACTCATCCTCGCTGTATCTCTTTTCACTAACATCAATAAGCAAGAGAAAAAATAATCAATCATCTTCGACATTTTGCAATTCTTCGGTGTTTCTTCCTCTCTTCTCTTTCTTCTCTAATTTTCGTTTTCCTTCTTACATCATTTCTTATCTCGAGTATCTCAAAATGAAGTCATGGCAGGGAATCAATACAGTCGACGCGTAACGCAATCATTTTCTCCCCTCAAACGAACACCGGTGGAAATCAAATTCCAGGCACGGCATGTAGGTATCTCGATAAATACATATTGATACGAGAAGATTACGAGAATACAAGTTTGAACGAGATATTTGATATGTTCTCTTTCTATGCGCATGATACGCGACGGCCGCGATGGCACGGTCTTTGTATACAGCGAAAGAATCTTCCGGAAATCTCTTGTTTCCTTTTACGATTTATTTGCTTTGTAACCCCATACATTCCTCCGAAAATCACGAGTTTATAAATCTGGAATGTATCGTATGAGTGTCTTCGAGAAACAAAGAACATGAAATACTGTCTAATAGTCATCGAATATGAAAAAAATTCAGGGGAAATTAGACCAAAATATAACAAATGCTGCAAAAAAATTAACAGCTAGCTAAATTTTTGCATGTTTATTTCGTTGCCCTAAGCAATATCTCAAAAATCTCCATTGATATGACTCCTTCTTAAAATTTTATAGAGGGTTAAAAAAAAAAGTTTTCGCAAATACTTCAAAATCTATCGTTTTTACGGCAAAAATGATCATTATGATATTTGTAGATTAGAAAATTCTCTACAAAAAAGGTCATAGAAATAAACGTTTCCATGTATTACAGCTTCGAAGTTTGAAGAATCATTCTCCTGAAAGATAATGCATCCTCTTTTCCACATCATCTCAAAGGTAGAATACTAGGCGCATTTGTTTTATATGTGATCAAACTTCGGAGCCATAGTACACA
>NW_012130075.1:5460709-5487076 GCF_000143395.1 Atta cephalotes
ACGGTTATGTTATATACGGTTATTCTTACAAAAAAAAATCTATAAGTAAAGTTTTTTGTAGACAATTTTCTGATCTACAAAAATAATAATAATTATTCAGAAATCTTGAAGATAAGAGGGCTTATTTGAGAACATTGGATGTTATACACATAAACAATTTGTATAACGTTTAAATTACATACAATATTACAATGAAATATATGTTTTGATTTTACTTTAATTATCCTTAGAATTAACAAAATTTTGTTGATAATCAAATATATAAAATCGGTTGAAAGGATGACCTTCTTTTTATAATCTCCAAATAAATATGCATTTAATAAAATTCATTTACTCGATCGCAATACACAATCGTGCGAAATATGTATGACGTGAGAAAGTGCAAAATTATGTCCGACAACATTTTCAAATATATGTCTAATGATATATTGCATTTTCATATTCAACACACAATATCAATAAATCAATTTCTATGGATTTCAATCAGCAATTAAAAATAACAAAATATTAAATTATTAAAATTTGAAAACTTTCCTCCTCTGTAAAAGTCAATACAATAATTACTTTTTAAAATTTTTTTTGGCTTTTGCATAATGCATTTCGCAAGACACGCACTTTAATCAATAGATAAATTTAAACTGATCAAGTACGGTGTTTATGCCTGCCGTCTTAATGCTATGTCCGATTCAAAGTTTATTTTCGTTCAGTGATACGCTTGAACGATTACAAGAGCGATATATCAACAAGCAGAAAAGAAGTAGTCGAAAAGTGCCTTGAAACACAAATTTATTTTCCATTTCAGTTGACTTTGTGTAACCTTAAATGATCTTCATTGTATTCGTTTTAAAACACTCTATCTAAATATAAATAAAAAAACGTATCATGCCATTTTAAAAAACATATATTTATCCTCATTTATTTACCCTCCAAAACATTTACGAGTATAGAATTTATTACTAGACGGAAAGAGCTCAAAATGGGCAAGATTTTTTTGTCATGTATATTTAAAACATAAATGATGATTAAAAAATTAAGGAGTAAAAGGAGATTCTAAATAAAAAAAATATATATTATATATTTATACAGAGTGAGCTATTAGAATCCGGACAAAATTAAATTTGAAGTTTCCGCTATATTAGAATTCATCTATGGATGCTTTTTTGCATTGAAGTAGGCAGATACGTAAATGGAAATATTCCTAATTTCAAAGTAATCAAAAGTCGATTATGAATATCATGGAATATAAGCAAAGGATAGCGATCACTGAAAATTTGCGCACCAGAAAGATACCAAGAAAAATAATAATGTTTTTCAGATATCCGAAATCAACGACTTATAATGTTGCTAAGAGATATGCGGCTTCAAAAGAATTCAAACAGGGTTCCCAGCAAAGAAGAAACACGCGAGGCTCCGGAACTCGTCCAAAGAGTCCAAGAGTTTATTTTGGAAGACCTAGAAACTTTGATTAGGAAATTGACGGAATTGATTAGGAATTGACGGCCGTTTTGAAAGAGAGCTGTTCGAACGTCCGTCGGATTGTTGAAGAAGATTTGAGGTATATTTAAGGACGTACGATATATACCTCAAATCTTCTTATACAATCCGACGTAGCAGCTACATGAATTCTAATATGGCGTGAATTCTAATATGGCGGAAATTTCAAATTTAATTTTGTTCTAATTTTAATGTTTATCCTGTATAAACTGCTGGAAGAAATGTAGGATAATTCTCAACTTGTGTAACAAAAGTTATTATTAAGCGTCTTATAATGATTTCTGAATTCTAATGAAAGACATAAGAACTATAAATCTTTCATTCGATATATGTATATTTGATATATGTATAGGTACATACATATATATACGTTTATGTTCAACGCGTATAAACTTCTCATGAAACTTCAGATATCTTAGAAATATTCCAATCTCCAAGTACACCGAGCAGGCAGACGGCTCTAAATATAAAATTCTCTTAAGCAAGACCGGCGAGGGGATCTTTCTCTAACGGATGTATAGGTACGCAACACATGCACA
The DNA here is from genome assembly GCF_000143395.1 of Atta cephalotes. Lineage (NCBI taxonomy): Eukaryota > Metazoa > Arthropoda > Insecta > Hymenoptera > Formicidae > Atta > Atta cephalotes. Next base: position 5,462,743 of record NW_012130075.1, read on the forward strand.
AATATATACATACATATGTAGCAAATTTTTACTTTCGCTTCTATATGTGCACAAACATGTATAGGATAGATAGGTGATAGGTGATACAATCGGATAAGAATGGATCGGAAAAAAAATATGTATGAAAAAATGAACAGAAAGAAGCGTATATAAATTATTTTATACATTTTTAAGAAAATTGAATTGGAAAATAGAAACGACAATAAAATTCTTCCATTAATTCTTGACAACACAGCGCACATCAATAAACACGATTCAACAGCAGATAAAAATATTTTATTTAGAAATAAAAGTTAATCTTGGCATTTTATAAATAACAAAATAATTGATAATTTTAATGATTTGTTTATTTTCGAATATTGAATTTTGTATTTATATTTGATAGCTGCGCTCTTGTCGAATGTTGTTTACACGCATCACAATATAATTAAAAATTATTCAGATTTTTAAAAAGTAATCGAAAATTAGTTCCCCAATTTTTATAATACATGTCTTAAAAAATTAAAAGGCTTGATAAAAACTAGTCAGCTCTATTTTCATGACAAAAATGATTTAATGTACCAAACATTTCACATTTCTTTTGATATATTGTAACAAACAACTCTGAAAAAAGTGATTATTACATATTTTAACAATTTTTAAAATATTTCATATTTGATAATTTTTTGTTAATACTGTAGTAAATTAAAGAAAATTATATTATCATTATTATATTATCATTAGTTGACTTTGCTTTGATACTACGAACGTTATGTTTCTTTTAAAAAATTTAATTTAATTTAATTTTATCTATTTTTGTGATTTCAACTTACTTAATTATAATATTGTGCAGTTATGGTTTGCAGTTGCTCACACTTAGTTAATCAGCTAATTGACGGTTACATACATTCCAGACATGGGAATCTGTTGAGACTTACTTGTTGCATTCGATTTCTACTACAGTACGAATGTTAGATTGTTAACAATTATTATTATTAGGCACTGTTGAAGATGGCTTGAGTACAGCTGAAGTTCAGTTTTTTATTTTATGTAATAGATCAGTAGATACAATCGAAATATATAGGTATGTGATATTCGCACCAATTATCGCGTATTAAGGCTCTTATTTGCCCATTTTTTATTTTATTTTTTATTTGTGTTAAAGAAAATAAAACCAATTAATTTGTGTATTGATCTCTTTATTTGTATTTTACATTTTTAATATTTCGTGTAAAATTATGTCACGTAAGTTACTAATAAAATGGTCCATTATATGTATAAGATTATGCACCAAATTGCATGAAATGATAAGTGCGTGTATGTAAATTTATAGATATAAAAATTAGAGTCTTAGTAGTTATCATTAGATAAGATTAAGAAAAATAAGAAAAGGAGAAAAGCAACAAAATTGACTATCTAATTCTCTGTACTGTGATTGTTTCATTTTTCATTTATAGGGTAAATGAAGTGTGCTAATGTAAACGTAATTTATTTGTTTATCTGAATAGAAGCGTAAGTCACTTCGCAAATTATCTGGATATGATCAATTTCGTGATGTGCTACAGCGAGAGTATCCGTGAGAGATGATACTAACAATTGATAAGCATACTGCTAATTCCTAAATAATCTGATATCGATGTACAAGCGATATATAAGTGGATTAGAGCACGCGCGAAAACAGTTCAATGGAACTTGGATGGGATTTCCGATTATTATTCCAATTCTCGAATAACTCACTCTTTCAAACGAAAGGCAACTTTGTTCAAAGACTCTTGAAAGATATTATCTTCGGTATTTCTTGCCAATAAAAGATACTTTTATGGGAAATTATTACGTGAAAAAATTAGCTTCTCGATATTTTATGATTTAGATGAAGCCATCACAGTACGCATGAAGCAATTCTTACTATTACATCGAGGAATCTCTTTTGTTTTTATAAATCTAGCTGCAATTTTAATGCAGACAATGACAAACAAGCAACTTTATTAACTCAGTATTTTACTATCTCAGTATTTGAGACACGCTCTCGATATGAAAAAACAAATATCATATTTTTAACGGAATCCTGCGGCTCGGTAGGAAAAATTCAAAATTAATCGCGCACTTCTTCGTATTTGAAAGGATACACCAGTTTGATATCGTGTACTATGTATATTGCATTATACCACCGTGATCAAAAAGTATCAGAATTATCACCAGGTGATGAGTCAGTTGATTTGAGTTCTGTTTTTTTTTTGGTTAGGTTGCCACATCTATCATTGACATTCCCACCAAATTTTATCACCATAGCTTGACATTTGTAAAAGTTACGCCGTCTTGAGTACATCTACCTCTGCACGTATTTTCGATTTTTTTACAGTTTTAAAAATGGAGTTGAATTTGCAACAACGAGTTTGTATTAAATTTTGCGTTAAAAATGGATTCAATGATATGAAAACCTTGGAAATGTTGGGAAACTGATTTTTTTCTGTTCGATCGAGTCAAAAAACCATTACGGGGAACGCGTTTTAACAGCCGAAAGGAGGTAATGGAAAAATTGAAGACGGCTCTGATGGTTATATCGACAATAGAGTTCCAGAAATGTTTCGAGAGCTGGATCAAGCGCTGACATAAGTGCGTTGCAGTCGATGGGGAGTACTTTGAAGGGGACAATATTACTTTTGATGAATAAAACTGTATTTTGAATTTTCTAAATGAATTCCGGGAACATTTTGATCAAGGTAGTATGTACATTCGAACAGCGTTCGCAACAGGTACTCTCCTTGATGTTTCAATAAGTTACTCTTGATTTTCACCAGACAAGCCAACTTGTCATAAAACCGTTACAAAGCATAACAATTAAATCTTCCTGTAAGTAATAATTCGAACACACATCCATTTACAAATTGATATAGAGTAATCTCTAATTATCGATACAATTGAGGATGTAATAATTTTGTAAATGAAGAAATAAGTTCCAAAATTTTTGTAACAGAATTTTGTTTTCGAAAAAATTCTCTTTTAAAAAATCAGATGAAAATAACGTCTTTTGTTACATTGTGAATAATTTCAAATTATTTTGCAACATAAATCATTCGATTAGAAAGAAATTATCAGAAAATGTATTTCAAAATTCTAACTCTCTCTCTCTTTCTCTCTCTCTCTCTCTCTCTCTCTCTCTCTTTTGCCCTTGTGTGTATTTGAAAAATAGGAAATAATTAAAATTTTCAAACGAATTATTTGTAAAAAAAGATTTATTTTAAAACACCAAGATCTTTATAGAATATAGTGTGATATAAAAATAAAAATAATTAATAAAAATAATTAATAAATAGAAATAAATAAAAATAAATAAAATATTTCATTATATCATTTTGTATACATATATGTACAGCGACATTATTCTTTTAAATATTATATTCTAATATAATCGCGAATTCATTGTGACATCATTTGAGATGCAAGCTTAATCTATAAGTCTAGTTTTTTGTTGCATATAAACGATCATCTGATCTTTACATTCCAAAAATCACCCTATTCTATATATTACTAATTATTCTATATGTTACATAATTGCACCGTGCAACAAAAATAATTTTTTTCTTTACACATAGAAAACTCAAATTGTCCGCAAAAGTAAAGACAAAATATAATACAGGCGTACAAGTCATTCCGCGACATCAAATCATTTGCATTTTTTTAAGTACATTTGAAATTATACGCACATTTGAAGAGGTTATTTCAGCCACGATACAAGATGAGATTTTGCGATTGTTTAAAATTAATGTGATTGAAATAAAACAAAATGATAAAAATATGTATTTTTAATTGAAAATTGCTCAAAATTTTCAATTTTTCTACAAAAGTGGTCATAACACATTTCCCTTGAAATTAGCTGCGTATCTTAATGCGGTCCAATTTAGGCTTATAATGCTTAAGAATTATATTACGGAAAGTTATAAACGCGATTATTATCATTTTTTTTAAGCAAGAGCTGAAAATTATAATGAAGTTATAACGATTGCTTCATTTCGTAAAATAGGAGTCAACATGTCATTGAAAATTCATTTTTTGCAAAATCATTTAGATTTCTTTTTCAACTTGGGCGATTTTAGTGACGAGCACGGTGAGCGTTTCCATCAAAATATTGCTATAATCGAACAACGCTTCAAAGTAAAAGACTCGCCTCATACTTAGTAAATATTGCTGATCGAATTGTCACGACACGTAAGGGCCTTAGCAGAAAGTTGACTTAGATGTCCGTATTCATAGGCCTTATATTTAAGGCTTCCTTAAATTTATCTTTAGATGCTCGGTAGCCAATAAAATGATTCGTAGAGCATTTAAAGATCTAACTATGAATACGGACAATAATCTCAAGATAGTGCCTTATGACTTAAATCTTTTGTGTTTAGTAACGCACAAAAACTATTTTATGACTTATGTCGCATTTAAAACATAAGTCGTAAGACAATTTTTGTGTGTTATTAAAGACATACAGACTTAAAAAGATTGAAAAATGACTGCATATATCTATAATTGATATATGTTTCCATATATGCAGTCCATTATTCAAAAGCCAAAATGTTTTTAATGTGTCTGTAACAATACTACAAGATTTATAAAATCTTGCGCTGTAATTACAATTATGTAATTACATGCTGTATATATTACAATTATATAATACATTATATATTTCTTAATACCTACAATGTTGCAGCAATATTATAACGCAATCTGCAATATTGCAACATTTCTGCGATGTTACTGCAAGTTTCTGTACAGGAGGAAGTCATATAGATGTCTTAAGATTATAAGTCAGCTTTCTGCTAAGGCCAAGAAGAGCATAAACACCTAAGCAAACACTTTCTTTCTCACGAAATAATTTGTTTTTTTTCATACATTAATAACTTTTTAACTTTAAAATTTTATTTAACTTTAATAACTTTAAACTTAATTTTTATTTTGTTAGAAAAACGAGTAAGTGTTGCTTTCAAGGGAAGTCATGCAAAATACATTTTCTCATTAATATTCATAAAGAAAATCATAAAAAGATAAAAAAAAATAGAAATTTGAGCGATTTTCGACTAAAATGTATTCTTTCATTATTTTATTTTACTTCAATCGCTTTTATTTGGTCGTTTTCTCATTTAGCTATCAATTTGGAAATATGGAAATATATAATTTTCAAACAATCGCAAAATTTCATCTTGTGTCGCAGATGGCTGACTCCTCTAAAATTCAAACGTATATAAAAAACGCAAATAATTTGATATCGCCAAACGAAATGTACGCTGGTACTAAATTTTATCTCTATTTTCTAAATAATTCGATTTTTTTATAAGTGAGAAATGCTGTTGCAAGGTGTTAGAATATCTATATATACTGATTGTAATTATTAGATATACTAATTTAATTTATTAATATTAGAAAATATTAAGTATATAAATGATAGCTTCTATAAAACATAAGAGCAAATTTTGCAAAACAGAGATCAATTTTCAATTAGTAAAGAAAACGATGATCATTCTCGCTGCTAAGATATAAAAATCATCCTAGATGATTATTTCTAAGTCATAATAAAAAAAAAATATTAAATTTGCAATCTTCATATTTTATTACATCTAAAATATAATTTCATATAGAGAAAGATTTATTCTATATTTTCAATTTAAAACAATAATAATATAATATAACGCTCGTTTGTTTACAAAGCAAAATATCAATTTAAAACGATCAAAAGACGAACAAATAAGATATTAAAATAAGTACATATTTTTTAGAAAACGTTTAATAAGATAGCATATATAATAATGTTTAATAAAATAGCATATATAATTTATGTTTCCTCTCACAATCTTCAGTTAAATAACATATAAATTAAAAACTATAGATTGTTTTAAACAGTCTAGCTGGATCTTAAATGTTTGTATGATTCTATGTGAATTTACCAGGTATATAAGCTTAAATCCGCTGTTTGCTCATAGGTGGCATTAGTGAGTGTACAAAGCTACTCTGGGCACACAACACACTTTTTTTTATGTGTTTGACATCTGTCAACATTAACCAGTGCACAGCAATTTCATACAACACATACATTTTTTCTTTCATAATCATGTCTAGTTTTGTGCTAAAAAAAAGCATATGCGGGAAACTTTGCTTTTCTGTTACAATTTGAAGAAATCGGCTGCCGAATCGCATCGAATGCTTGTGGAGGCCTATGGATAATGCTTTATCGGAAACAACATGCAGAGATTGGTTTCGCCGATTCAATGTCGACAATTTTGACCAGAGTGACAAGAAGCGTGAAAATCGGCCCAGGAAGGTTGAGGATGTCAATTGCAGGCTCTTTTGGATGAGGACGATATCCAATCGCAAAAAATGCTTGCCGAGCAATTGAGTGTTTCTCAAGCAGCCATTTCCATGCGGCTACATGGGGAAGGTTCAAAAGATCGGAAAATGGGTGCCGCATGAACTGAACGATAGGCAGATGGAGCGACGCCAAAACACATGCCAAATTCTGCTTGCCAGACAAAAAAGAAAGTCGTTTTTGCATCGGATTGTGACAGGCGATGAAAAGTGGATCTATTTTCAGAATTCTAAACCCAAGAAATCTTGGGTTGATCCCGTCCAACATCTTCCTCAAGACCAAATCGCTTCGGACGGAAGACGATGCTGTGCGTTGGTGGAATCAGGAGGGTGTCATCTACTATGAATTGTTAAAACCTGGTGAAACTGTTAATCGCTATTATCAACAACTGATCAAATTGCACCGTGCTCTGCGTGAAAAAAAGCCGCATTATCGGAAAAGACATGACAAGCTGATTTTCCTCCACGACAATGCACCATCGCACACGTCAACAATGGTCCAAAACTACTTGGAGACACTCAACTGGGAAGTGCTACCCCATCCCGCTTACTCATTGAAGGTGCCAGACTTGGCACCTTCTGACTATCACCTGTTTTCATCGATGGGCCACGCGCTCGCTGAGCGGCATTTTGATTCTTACGAAGACGTCCGAAAATGGCTTGATGAGTGGTTTGCCTCGAAAGATGAGGAATTTTTTTGGCGTGGTATACACAAATTGCCCGAAAGATGGGAAAAATGTATAGTTAGCGAGGGCAAGTACTTTGAATAAATTTGTTTTTGCTTCCTAGGAAAAAAAAATGTATTTTTCTGACTAAAAAATAGCGGATTTAAGCTTATACACCTGATTTATATACTATGTAGTCCTTTGAAACGCGCGTTAAAATGATTTTTCGGTCTTGAAACGCTAACTCTACTGAACTACCGCAGTAATATCACGAGTTAAATTGACTAGCAATTTAATAATTTGATGCTTTTTTGCATCTTCGAAGGATCTTAATAATGCTGAGTGACATATTAAAGTTTGTAAATAATTAATTCTTATTGCGAAAATATGTCACTCAGCATTATTAAGATCCTTTGAAGATGCAAAAAAGCATTACATTGTTAAATTGCTAATCATTGAGGTCAATCATATTGTAAAAATGTGAAATAAAATTTTTTAATAAAATTATGTTGTTATTTCAGTAAAATTAATTAATAAAATAATAGTGTTGATAAATACATACTTACAGTGCAGTGTGATATAATATGTTCAAATAAAAATTCTTCTTAAAAATTGTTTGGTATTATTTAATTTGTCTTTTCTTTGCTTAAAAAGTCCGATAGGAAAAAATTCCACATGAATCATGTTTTTGGTTCGTAAATTTCAGATTACTTATCTGAAATATCTGATAAATTTTCTATATTTCTCTATCTTTTTGTCATATGGCTTATATATCGTATTTAATCAATTTCTATTTAGTCATGTTTTATCAAAATTAATAATATTCTATTGTATTTTTGATTCGTAAATTTCAAGTTATTTACCTGATATATTTGATAAATTTTCTAAATCTCTATCATTTTTGTCGCACGGTTAGATATTATTTTTAATCAATTTCTATCTAGTAATATATTATAATATTGTATGTAATTAATAGTATTGTATCATTTTAATCGTAAATTTTATATTATTTAAAAAAAAAAGCTTTTTATAATAATTAAAATACAGTTATTATACAATATTTATTGTTTTTTTGTAGAATTAATTTTTTCATATTTTCATGCAATTTATTAATTACATTTATATATTATGCATCGGAAATTTACAATTTTTGAAAATGTATATTGGAATCAATAGGATTCGAACTTAAGACTTACGGGGTGATAGTCTAGCATTCTAACGCTGAGCTATAATCACACGCTTGTTTAGATACTTTAGCATGGGATAGTTATAGAGACATTTCTGGATTAAGTTACATAGATTTTTATAAACATTGTATCATATACCTTACATGTTTATCATATACCTTAAGTATCGTTTTTAATCTCAAATTTTAGATTATTTACCTGATATAAATTTTCTATATTTCTCTATCATTTTCATTATTCATGATATCATTTCATTAATTCAATTATCGTTTTTAAGCAATTTCTATCTGATTACGTTTTATGAAAATTAATAATTAATAACATCCTATCATGTTTTTGGATTGTAAATTTCAGATTACTTATCTAAAATATTTGATAGAGTTGTTATACTTCTGTATCATTTTCGTCAGTTCTGATATCGTTATCAATTTTTATCTGACTGTTCTATCAAAATTAATATTATTCTTTCGTGTCTTTGCTTTGTAAATTTTAAAATCTGAAATTTACGATTAAAGATATGATATAATAATTAATTTTGATAAAACACACGACTAAAATAACCGATTAAAACTGATATTTAAATTGTATAATAAAAATGATATAGAAATAAAGAAAATATGTCATATACTTTACGAGTTATCTTAAATTTACGATTACTAAAAACACGATAGCATTATTATTAATTTTAATGAAACAGATAGAAATAGATTCAAAATGGTATCTAAGCTATATATGACGAAAACGATAAACAAATACAGAAAATTTATCAAATATAGCAGGTAAGTAATCTGAAATTACGAATAGAAACGATATTTAATAAAAACTATATAATAAAAACGATATAATATTTATAAGAAACTATATAATCTAGAATGTCCCTATATGTTAGAATAAGATAGATTTTATGAAAAAATTATCGTATTCTATAATTGGCAACATAATATTGTGACATTTAGGTTATTAAATAATTAATTACTCGATGACTTAAATGAATAATTAATTATATAACAACGGTGGAATAATTTTTTTATAACATCTATTTAAACATATAGGGACATTTTCGGATTAAATTGTATAGATTCACATAAATCATCCTATCATTTATTTAATATTAAATCAGAAAATGTGATAGGATCATATAGAGAAGCCGGTATATTCAGATAGGTATTCTATCGTTTATTGGGAGTACAAATTAGTTCGGTCCGTTCAAAAATGCATTTATTTCAAAACAAAATGAATGAACAGTATCAATTAAAGTATTATCCATCGCTGCCTACTACTTTTTCCCATCTCTCAGGCAATTTTCGAATTCCATCTCGAAAAAATGACTCGTCTTTGGAGGCAATCCAATTTTGGAGCAAATTTTCGATTTCTGCGAAAGAAGTGAACCGGTGACTTGCTGCATCTTTCGGAACAACCAGTAATCAGAAGGAGCATTGTCCGGAGAATACCGCGAGTGCGGTAAAACATCCTATTTGAGCGTTTCCAAATATCTTTTTACGACTTTAGCGACATGAGGCCGAGCGTTGTCATGAAGAAGAATAACTTTATTATGTCTTTGCTCATATTCCGGCCGTTTTTCTCACAATGCACAAACGAATCAATTGTAGCCGATACCGATCGCCCGTAATGGAATCACCAGGTTTCAGCAACTCATAGTAAACAAGACCCTTTGGTCCCACCAGATACAGAGCATGATCTTCGAACTATGAATGTTTGGCCGTGGTGTTGATGTTGAGGCAACGATTGATCTTAGGGCTTAGCGTAGTATTTTTTCTTCTTGAGGTTGTCGTAAAATATTCACTTCTCATCTCCAGTCACAATCCGAAGCAAAAAACTTTTTCTCTGTTATCTTTGAATCAGCTTTTCGCAAGTGAAAAATCTTTCAACGTCTCTCCGTTTCAGTTCATAAGGCACCCAATTTCTTTGTTTTTGAATCATTCCCATGGCTCTCGTACAGAAACGGCTTGAGTTACCCCCAATGATTCTGCAAGCTCCTCTTGCGTTTGACTCTGACCTTCTTCGAGTAATGCCTCTAATTCTTTGTCTTCGAATTTTTTTGGCTGTCCAGAGCGAGGCTTGTCTTCAATGCTGAAATCTCCATCCTTGAAACGTCGAAACCATTCCCTACATGATTTATCAGTTGGAGCAGTGTCACCATAAACTTCAACAAGCATTCGATGGGCTTCAGCCGCACTTTTCTTCCAATTAAAGCAGAAAATCAAAACCTCCCGCAAATGCTGCTTGGTTAACACAAAATTCGACATTTCAAACACAGTAAAATCAAGGTTTTTGTATGAAACTCAAAGCGATGTAAATTGAATATTATTAGCAGATGTTCTCTGAAACCGCCAAAATCAGCTGTCACTGTGAATCATTCACATCTGAAGCTATCTTTAGGGAAACGGACCGAACTAATTTGTGCTCCCAATAAATAAAATAAAATATAAAACGATAAAAATTTATAGCTTTGTTATGCTGAAATCTGCAAAATAATTATTGAATGACTTATTACATTATATTGCCAACGATAATTTTTCTGTAATATCTGTTTTATTCAAACATACAGGGACGTATTAGGATTAAATTGTATAAGTTCATATAAACATCTTTTCGTTTATTTCTTATTAAATTAGATAATGCGGTGATCTAGAGACACATTATATTGCCAACGATAAAGTATAATTTTTATAATATCTGTCTTATTCAAACATATAGAAGACATTTTCAGATTAAATTATATAGGTTCATATAAATATTCTTTCGTTTATTTCTTATTATTTCAAACAATGTAATAACGTATATAACACATTGTATCGCTAATGATAATTTTTATATAATATCTGTCTTTTTAAACATATAGGGACATATTAGGATTAAATTGTATTGGTTCATAAACATATTTTCGTTATTTCTTATTAAATCAGATAATGTAATAGCATTATATAGAGAAGCTTGTGATATCCGATAAGTATTCTATCGTTTATTTAATATAAAATATAAAACGATAGAAATTTTATAAAACGATAGAACTTTTCCATCTATTGTGATTTTAATGTCCGATAGATACGATAGACTCTGATAAAAAATATATAAGATTTCTATCAGATTTCTATAAATTTCTATCATCTTTTATCGAATTTTTTAAGCAGGGTTATCATTAACGAGTCTCGAGTAAGTATGGCTGACAAAGGAAACACCAAGTGATAGTGTCAGGGATTTTGATGCTCGTTTTACAGGTTTCTTGAAAAAAGAATGTGTCCGGCCGTCTTCAGTCTATAGCTCATAGTTTCGGAGAAATCGATTTTTTTAAATAATTATTGTGATTTAAAAAACAATGATTTAAAAAACATATTGTATAGGAAAATTTGAATTTAAATTTCATTTTATTTCACCGAATGTTAAGGATAAAATTACATCTCGGTGGATGATCCTAATCTCGGTTTCAGTCGAAATATTGCTCACTTCAGTAGGCATTTGATCCGCACGCGCAGCGATTCTTTGTTCTGAAAAAGTATTTCAATGAAATTTACCAGCATGAAAAACGAAATGTGATAAAATCGCATATGCTAATAAAATGAAAAATGTGATTGTTGACGCTGAGTAAGATAAAACATCTTTGTTGCTCTTAAAATAAGATATAATTGATAGGCTGAAAATTTATGATCAAATTTTATACAAACTAACTGAAAAAGTAAAAAGTTCCAAGTTTTCTAAAAAAGCAGAGATTATTGGAAAAAAATTGCGAAATTTGTGACAGAAATGATTCATGATTTTCATTTTGAAAAATCATTTTTAGCGGAAGAATACATCATATAAGAAGGAAATTAAGGAGATTCTAAAGCAAAATTTAAATTCCGATGAAGTCAACAAAGATGCACGCCGCGCACCGCGCATCGACATGTCTTTATGTACTATCGTATCAATATCTCATGCAACTATGATTTACGCAGTCGCACATTCAATTTTCGAATAATAAATTCGTCGCGATAAAGCATTTAAGTCTAATTCTAAGAACTCGACGTTGTTTATCGTGTAAACATTACGTGTTTATTAATACGTGTCTGGGAATCATTATTTCGTATGTACAGATTGCAATGCTTTAATATCAAGCAAATGTTGTCACAACTTAATAGCTAAGACGTCATGTTACACTAAGAAATGGTAAAAGCATATCAATTTTGAAATTTTTGGTTGTTCTCGGCATAGACTCTACTTCCCAGACATGTATTAATGCGTATACTTTAATCACGGAAAAAAATTTTCGAATCGATGAAAAAGGAAAAAAGTATTTGTTATACAAAAATTACATGATTTAATCGATAAAACAGAAAGCCTTAGGATTCCCTTAACATTATTAATTCTAATATTGTATTTCACCAATTTATTACACTGATAATAGACAATTAATGAATTATCACCTAAAATAATAATTACTACCTATTTAATATTAATTTATTTGAAATGTTATATAAATTATGATAAATATCTAGTATAGGGGAGCACTCTCCGATGATTTTGACTTTGACATATGTGGTTAAGGTCATGACTTCGAGTGACCTTCAAAAAATTTTAGCTTGCGTTCGTCTTTTGTTAAAAAGTTATTAACAAAACAGTTTGAAAAAATAATGATTTATTTCTGCTTTATACAATATTAAAAGCAATTCTATATCCTTACTTGCTTATAATGACTTTGTATGCAAAGCAACTCCCATCTCATCTCCCTCCTCCTTGGGGGGGGGGGGATGGAGAGTCCACGACTCTTACAAATTGAAATACATGTTCACAATAATAGAAGTCGTGCGTTCCCAAGCAGGGGGGGAGAGTGGAGTGGAAATCGCTTCAGGTGAAAATCGTGCGCCTCCCCCCCTCACCCCTAGCAGGTGGGGAAGTGACGTGAGTGTTGCTTTGCGTAGGTCATTACATAAGCAAGTAAGAGTATAGAATAGCTTTTAATATTATATAAAGCAAGAATAAATCATTATTTTTTCAGTCTTTTTTCTTAATGACTTTTTAATAAAGGACTATCGCGGGCTAAAATTTTTTAAAGGTCACTCGGGGTGACCACATACGTTAAGATCAAGATCATCGGAAGGTGCCTTCCCTATATTAAATATTTATCTAAATTACTAATTAATTTTGATTTAATAAATACATATTATAATAATTCGTTAAAAAATTAAAAATTAATTTCATTTTTTAATATAATATTTTATAATAATATTTTATATTAATTATGAATAATTCCACTAATGTATATATTTTTGCGAACAGAATATTTAAACATACGGATTACATTGGCAATTGTTTCGCTAATTACGTATATATTCTAGTAAATATTCTAGTATATATTCTAGTAAATTAATATCTAGTTAATTAGATAATTGATATTTATAATTAATACAGTGCAGTGTAATAAATTGATGGTGAAATATTATAAGTCGTGTTAATATCTTCTTGTATGATGCATTCTTCCATCAAAAGCGATTCTTCATCTTTTTCAAAATGAAAATCATTTCTGCCACAAATTCCGCAATTTTCTTTCTCTACTTTTTCAGAAAACTTGGAACTTTTCACTTTTTCAGCCAGTTATAGTTTGTATAAAATTTGATTACAAATTTTCAGCTCATCAGTTATATCTTGTTTTGAGAGCGACGAAGATGTTATTTTGTCTTGCCCAGCATCAGTAATCGCATTTTCCACTCTATTAGGATATGCGATTTTATCATTTCTTTGTTTTCCATGCTAATAAATTTTATTTAAATACTTTTTTAGTATAAAGAATGCTGTGCGCGCGAGTGAATGCCTGCTGAAGTGAGCAACATTTCGACTGGCGCGACTATTTGCTGCATTCAAAATAATCATCCGAGATTTAGAATCATCCACTGAAATATAATTTTATCCTTAATATTCGATGAAATAAAATGAAATTTGTAAAGGTATTCATATTTTCCTATACAATATGTTTTTCAAATTATTACAATAATTACACAGGCCGACAAAATTTAAGGAGGGGGGGGAGGCTTATGTTTTGAACTTTGAAAGATGTTTTTGTAACATTTTGATGCGCTAAAAACGATTACATTGTCTGTTTTTTTCCATCAATTATTTTTTAAATAATCATAAAAATAATTTTTTCCGGAAGTAACTTCTTTATTAATTTTTTCCGGCTAAACAAAAAATGATATCGAGCTCTGTTTTACTGTATTTAATTCAGAAATGTTCCAACAATACTGAAAATATTTTTTCGATGCTTACAAAAATGTTTTATGCAAATCGCAAACAAAAAATCGTAAAAAACCGGAAAAAATTGACAAATTTTGAAATATAAAACTAAGTAATTCGAAAGAAAAAAATCATAAAAAATATCTGACAATTTATACTTATAGCTGTATGTTTTTAGTTTAAATCCTTTTTTGAAAAATTAATTTTCGATCATTTATTCAGAAGTTATTGAATTTAAAAGCAATCCGCACGTCCTACAATGCGCGATATCCTCTCGAGTCTGACACATAGCCACCGAATACAGGAGCATGTTGTGTAGTCTTTTTTGGTCACTGTTTTCAAATCTGAAGTAAAAAATCTGCAATTCAAAATGGCGGATCCAATATGGAAGACAAAAATTTAAAAAAATTCGTACATGAAAATCGATATTTAGTGGTTTTGTAAGTCTCTGATTTGACTTATACTTTAATCACAATTGTTGAATTGAAAATAGCAGAGCCAGATGACGATGAATAATAAATGTATACGGAACGGTGATTTTAGCATTACCCTGATTATAATAAGATACATCCACGTGAACAGAATGGATAACGCTAAAATCACTGTTACGTATACATTTATTCATCACAACAGATCTCGATATCATTTTTTGTTTACATGGAAAAAATTAATAAAGAAGATACTTCTGAAAAAAATTGTTTTTGCAATTATTTAAAAAATGAAGGGTAATGGAAAAAAACGGACAAAGTAATAGCTTTCAAGACATCAAAATCCTACGGAAACATCTTTCAAAGTTTAAAGCACAAGACCCTCCCTAAATTTTGTCGGCCTGTGTTATTTAAAAAAATCGATTTCTTCGAAATGACTGAAACGGCCGTTCTTTTTCATCTTTTTTTTTTCACTCAACAATCTGTAAAAAGCGCACCGAAATCCCCGACATCGTTACATGGTGTTCCCCTTGTTAATACTTGGAATTCGTTAACGATAAGAGATAAATTAAATAACCAGACAATTTTTAAAAAGAATTTTAATTCAAATGTATTATATCACACTGCATTGTAAGTATGTATTTATCAACACTATTATTTTATTAACACAATTTTATTGACTAAAAAATTTTATTTGTTTAGACATTCTTACAATATTGATCTCAATGATTACTGACTAACAATTTAATAATTTGATGTTTTTTTGCATTTTTAAAGGATAATAATTCTGAGTGACATATTTTCGCAATAAAAATTAATTAGTTACAGAGTTTAATATATTACTCAGCATTATTAAAACCTTTGAAGATGCGAAAAAGCAAATTGTTAAATTGCTAGTCAATTTAACTCGTGATATTACTACGATAGTTCAGTAGAGTTAATATTCCAAGACCGAAAAATCATTTCGGCGCGGATTTCAAAGGACTACTACATACGTAATATATAAATTCACATAGAATCGTACCAGTATTTAAGATCCAGCTTGACCTTTAAGATAATCTGTTTTTATTTAATTTTTATGTTATTTAACTGAAGATTCTGTGAGAGGAAACGTAAATTATATATGCTATTTTATTAAACATTATTATTATATATGCTATCTTAAATGAGATATTAAAATAAGTGCTATTTTTTCTAAAAAGCACTTATTTTAATATCTCATTTGTTCGTTTTAAAATCTTGATTTTCAATTTATTTTTTCATGCAAAATATCATTTCATGTTTTCTAAAATTTTCCTGTGTATAAATGAATGTACCGGAAAAGTGAATATTTTTCTCTGTGTGCTACAAGCATGGAATCTATCAATTATTTGAAAACATCAAATGTTTACTTTAAAATTCAATGATCATATGTCAGAGAACGCTTGGAAAAAAAACTTGTTAAAGTGACTTTGAGAGAGGTGGAATGTGATGCGAAACACAAGTTTCAATTAAAAGATTTCTTTAGGTATAATCGATAGAAGTTACGAGATCGTTTTCTCCTAGAGAAAGAAAAAGAGAGTTATTGATAAATAAAAAATACGTTTTAGGTTTTAGATAAACAGGTTGAATAAACTCTCGATTGAATTATAAAGCAAATGATCTGCGAATCAAATATCTTTGATACGGTATTTTCTGATAAAGATTAGAAATCCGGATTCAATTTACGACTAGTGTTCTCCGTTTGATGGATCCCATCAGTCACAATTAATTTTTAATTATTCGCGATTATGCGACATATAAGAGCCGACACATAAAAAATTTAAGCCAGTAAGATATAAGCAGTAAGGAAATCAACATGTTGAATTGGCTACTGCTTACGGTCTAACTATGGATTTTATTGTGATTGATTAATTCGCTTACTGCTTAAGTTTTACTGCTTAAGTTTTTTTTGTGTGCTATGGTTTTTAACCTTTGTATGTACTATCGGCATTGTCAGATCGAAAGATTGTTTGATCAAATGAATTAGCAACATGTCGAGTCAATTCTATATCGTTTTAATAAGTTACCTTTAATAAGTTATCTTTAATATAAATAAACGAAAAAGACTATTCTGTTAAAATGGATCATGATGCTTAATGTCATTTTTACGAAAATCTTACAATTTCCACTTTAAGCAAGTTTTAAATTAAAGCTCGTAATATAAATTAAAGCACGTAATATAATAAATAAAAAGCAATTAAATAATAATGAAGCTAATGATTTTTAAAACACTGTAGAAAATTTATTGCGAAAAATATTATTCCATCCACGATATTCCTTGACGGAAGGATAAGGCATTATTAAAACACTTTTTAATATTTAAGAAAAATGTATCTGTAATATAATTGTATTTTGAATTTTGTATTTCAGCAGAGCTGAAGCTCATAAAAATTTTATTTTACATTTTATTTCAGTGTAGCACATAAAGGTATTTTGTATTCAATATTTTAATATTTTAAAACGAAAGATTGAAATTTTACACAATATTTTCTATTTTAAATACTAAGATTGACTATCAATTATTTGAAATTTACAAAATACGGAATACTTTCAATCTTTTAACTTGAAATGCAAAATATAAAATATTTTTGTTAATTATACAGAGATATGGATCACCTTCCGATGACCTTGATCTTGTCAAGGTTATGATCTGAGTGACCTCCAACAGATTTTAGGTGACAATCGTTCTTCGTTAAAAAGTTATTAACAAAAAAGTTTGAAGAATGGTGTCTTTTCTATTACAGGAACAGAAATTTTCTGCTTTAAAATATATTTTATGACTTTCCACATAAAACGAGGTCCATCCCACTTCTCCCCCTGCTTAGAGGCGCACGATTTCCACGCGAAGCGACCCCATCTCTCTACGAAACAATTGTTCTATTCCTAATAATTGTAAAAATTGAGATCATCGGATTTATTCTCTAATGGAAGGATGTAGGGTGAAAGTTGCTTCCGCGCGTGAAAGCAACGTGCACTCCTAAAAAGGGGAGAAGGTTGGGATAAAAGTTGCTTCGCGTAGGAAATCGTAAAATATACACTATTCTACAAAAAGTAGGAAACACTTTAGAATATATTCAAAATTGCGCAATATTAAAAACACCATAACTTGGTGAAAAATTATCGCAGACAAAAAATCAAAAAAGCATTTGAAAGCTTGAATTTTTTACTTTCGTAATTGATATTTCAATCTGATTCTTACGGAGATATACAGCACAAATGGATATTCGTCAAATATGAAAATTTTTTACGAAGATATATAGCGTAAAATTCATACAAAAATGCGATTTATGATAGTCGAAAGAATGAATTTTTAGCTTCAATTTGCTTTTCTATTGAATGCTTTACAATTTTTTTTCACCGAGTTATTGAACGTTGAAGCAAAAATGACTTTTGCTTCAACATTCAGTAACTTGGTGAAGAAAAATTGTACAGCACTTAATAAAAAAGCAAATGGAAGGTAAAAATGTACTTTTGACTGCTGTATGTCGCATTTTTGTGTGATTTTTATTTTACGCTATAGACCTTTATAAAATTTGTACAAAATTTTCAGATTTGATAGATATCCATATAGCTCCATAAAAGATCAGTCAGATTGAATCTATTACCAATTTCAAAAGTAAAGAGTTCAACCTTTAAAATGCTTTTTTAAAAAATCTCATTACAATCATTTTTGATGAAGTTATTCTATCTTGAAATTAAAGGATTAGCATTAAAAAGGTCAAAATCAAGTTTATCTCTGCAAAAAATAATTACAAAATGTTTAAAATAATTGTTTTAAAACTTGAAGTCAAAACTTTCAAATGCTCCAAATCATGTTTCTATATAAAAATTTTGTTACAAATTACGATGTTAATTTGAAGTCGATCTTTTAAAATTAAAAAATAAGCTTTAACTTTGATAACGTGCACAGAATACAAAATTCTCAGTTCTGTGTCCTAAATAAGAGAACAATATTTTGCTTGAACAATATTTTGCCAAAATGACGTATCTTTGACATTCTATAAAATAAATAGATTTTTCTTGAAAAATGTAATATACATATCTAAAACTAAAAAACACTTTCGTATAAAACATATCTTACATTATTATGTGATGTTTTATTGATAGGGATTTTTAAAATCCTCTTACCATTTTTTGAAAAATAATATTTAGCGCTCACATTAGCGTAACCCAATAAGAATTTTTATTCCGTGCACGTAATTAAAGTTGAAGTTTGTTTTTTGATTTTAAACAATCAACTTCAAATTAGCATCGTTTGTAATAAAAATTTTTAGAAACATGATTTGAAGTATTCGATAGTTATTGCTTTAAGCTTTAAAACGATTATTTCAAATGTTTCGTAATCGCAGAGATACGTAAACTTTGGTCTTTTTAACACTAATTCTAAATGATAATTTAACGTCAAGATAATTTCATCAAAAATGATCATAATGAGATTTTTAAAAAAGCATTTTAAAGGATGAACTCTTTACTTTTGAAATCGGTAATAGATATTTCAATCCGACTGATCTTTTACGGACGCAAATGAATATCTATTAAATCTGGAAATTTTGTACAAACTTTAAAGATTTATGCCATGAAGTCGTGTACGATTTTTTTTCACCGATCATTTTTGCTTCAACGTTCAATAACTCGGTGAAGAAAAATCGTACAGCACTCAATAAAAATACAAATTGAAGGTAAAGATTAATTCTTTCGATTGCTGTAAACCATACTTTTATGTAATTTTTACTTACGCCATAGACTATTAAAGTTTGTACAAAATTTTCAGATTTGACGAGTATCCATTTGTGTCCGTATATCTCCGTAAAGAATCAATCAAATTGAAATATCAATTTGAAATATCCATTTGAAAGTAAAGATTTTAGCTTTCAAATGCTTTTTTAATTTTTTCTGTGATAATTTTTCACCGAGTTATGGTGTGTTCTGAATAATATGCGCAATTTTAAGTGTATTTAAAATGTTTCCTATTTTTTGTTGAGTAGTATATTTTGAAGCAAGAAAT
The DNA here is from genome assembly GCF_000143395.1 of Atta cephalotes. NCBI lineage: Eukaryota > Metazoa > Arthropoda > Insecta > Hymenoptera > Formicidae > Atta > Atta cephalotes. Next base: position 5,482,601 of record NW_012130075.1, read on the forward strand.
TTCTGTTTCATACAGTAGAAAAAAAGACCATTTTTCAAACTTCAAATCTAAATATCTCAGAAATTATAAGAGACCGCCACTTAGTTGTTAAGGCAAAATCACTCAGAATCATGACCTTGACAACATATGTCAAAGTCACAAGATCATCGGCGCGGTGTCCCTAATATGCATAATTATCAACTATTCTACATCCTTCCTATTGAGATAAAGGGTAGGATCTCGTTTCGTGCAAAGTCCTGCGCCCCTCGACAGGGTAGGGGTGGGATGAAACTTGCTTCTCTCTCTCTCTCTCTCTCTCTCTCTCTCTCTCTCTCTCTTTCTCTTTCTCTCTCTCGTGGAAAGTCGTATGCCCCTAGACAAGGGAGGTGGATCTCCTTATGTGGAAAGCCATTATGTAAGCAAGGAAGGATACGGAATAGTTATATAGCACATTTATTTATAGCAGAAATAAGGTTATTATTTTTTCAAACTCTATTGTTAATAAATTTTAATGAATAATGAGTGAGGCTAAAACCTGTTGAAGGAGGACACTTAAGGTGATGGTATTGACATATGTCAAGATCAATATCATCGGAGGATAATCCGTATTTCTGTATAGTTAATATACCTTTATATGCCTCAGTAAAATATGAAATATAAAATATAAAATATAAAATTGCTGCAATTATATTGTAACAGTGTATTTTGTACTTCATCTTTTATTACGATCACAATTGCACATTTTCTTATATTATTACAACATAAAATGCAAATATAATCACAATTTTTTTATTATTAAAACAAATATTCTTTAATCATACTTTCTTCCACATCTGCCTAGCTGGCTCGACCTTCCCCCCCCACTTAACAAATCCTAATGAAAAAATTATATAATAATGCACTATTTATGCGCTATTCATATCCACAAACAAAAATTTTTGCGCTTATTCTGTTTAGTTAAAAAAAAATTTTTGTGGGGGGCTGAGTGAGGAGTTAATCTGTTCTCTCACCCATTAAAAACAATCGATTTGAAAAATTAAATACACAGGATTTATGTGCTATTCATGCGCTACTATTTCCAAGCATTTTGGATTCTTGCGCTGCAATTCTTAGGGCACTTCCTTCTTGCAGCAGATATATTCTCTAAGTCATTTAAAATTACAGTGACAGCTGATTTTGGTTTCAGAGAGGTTAAACGTCTGCTAATAATATTCAGTTTATTTCGCTTTGAGTTTCATACAAAAACTCGGATTTTTACTGTGTTTGAAATGTCAAATTTTATGTTAACCAAGCAGCATTTGTGGGAGGTTTTGATTTTCTACTTTAATTGGAAGAAAAGTGCGGCTAAAGCTCATCAATGCTTGTCGAAGTTTATGGACACTGCTCTAACTGATAAATGTAGAGAATGGTTTCGATGTTTCAAGGATGGAGATTTTAGCGTTGAAGACAAGCCTCGGCTTTGAACAGCCAAAAAAATTCGAAGACAAAGAATTAGAGGCATTACTCGAAGAAGATCAGAGTTAAACGTAAGAGGAGCTTGCAGAATCATTGAGGGTAACTCAACAAGTCGTTTCTGTATGATTGAGAGCCATGGGAATGATTCAAAAATAAGGAAATTGGGTACCTTATGAATTGAAACCGAGAGAACGTTGAAAGGCAATTTTTCACTTATGAACAGCTGATTCAAAGACAACAGAGAAAAGATTTTTTGCATCGGATTGTGACTGGAGATGAGAAGTGGATATTCTACGACAATCCCAAGAAGAAAAAATACTACGCTAAACCCGGTCAATAATTGCCATCAACATCAACACCACGGCCGAACATTCATGGTTCGAAGATCATGCTCTGTATCTGGTGGGACAAAAGAGTCTTGTTTACTATGAGCTGCTGAAACCTAGTGATTCCATTACGGGCAATCAGTATCGGTTACAATTGATTCGTTTGAGCCGTGCATTGCGAGAAAAACGGCCGGAATATGAGCAAAGACATGATAAAGTTATTCTTCTTCATGACAGCGCTCGGTCTCATGTCGCTAAAGTCGTACAAAAATATTTGGAAACGCTCAAATGGGATGTTTTACCGCACCCGGTATTCTCCGGACATTGCTCCTTCTGATTACTGGTTGTTCCGAAAGCAGCAAGTCACTGGTTCACTTCTTTCGCAGAAATCGAAAATTGGATCGCCTCCAAAGACGAGTCATTTTTTCGAGATGGAATTCGAAAATTGCCTGAGAGATGGGAAAAAAAGTAGGCAGCAATGGATAATACTTTAATTGATCTATTCATTTTGTTTTGAAATAAATGCATTTTTGAACGGACCGAACTAATTTGTGCACCCAATAAAATAAATACTAAGTTTGTTCTAATAAAGTTCTATTTACATTGACGGCACAGTTTATAAGAAATTTATATTGTTCAATGAAATGCTAGAATATATGTCAAATGGACGATGCGTGTACATCAAATGAGCATCTAACAACTTTTTTTATCATTTTGAAAACAATAGTAACATAAAATTAACAGTAATTATGTATGACATAAGGTATCTTAATTGTAATCTTTTTATTCCATTATTTTAATCATTTTACATATTATTATGAATAAACTGTCTATTGACTAGGAAATAGCGCGAGAACTTTCTTAATGATAACTTTTTTAACGTAATAAGAGAATAATAATTTAGTTCTAAAAGAAATCTGTTTCGAATATGATGGAAATTTCGCGATGATGGAATATTTAATAAATATCGTTGGAAAAACCTTGTTTTCTTAGTCTTCACAAGATCAGTTTTGTCGATTAATTATCGATATGCAATCTGTTCGCTAACAACGTCGACGTGTATCGAAACCCGTAATTAATCTTCGAACGTGACTCGGGCGGGGAGAAATCAAAGGATAGCGAATCCGCTTGTATTGTGAAACTTGTTTATTGAATTGCTACGTCGCGCTGTAGTTAAATGCGAGGGGATTTAAACTCGCGGAAGTGAATTAAGAGTATTGAGTAACCCGCGAAAGTTTCCGAATTTCAAGAAATTAGCAAAGTTTGAGACACTGGTATAATATGCGCACGAAATAGCATGTTCTGGGAGAGGTTAAGTTGGCGTATGCGGACCAGACGGACGTCTCGACAAACAAATCTCCTTCGGCAAAATAAAATTCCCCTATTACTACACTGTAGTAGTATATCGGCTTAGCCGTGCCGAAACTTAGGTAAACGTAATATTTTTCACGGCGATATCGAGTAGCAAACACATTTACCGAATAACGGCATATGTTTTGACGGCGGAACTCCAAGTTTCGAACATTTTGACTCAGCTGTGGCCGCGGTCGCGCGCGAGAGTGAAAAACGGCGAAATGAAGGAAAACGAATTTGAAATCCGATTCCCCAGTGATGTGTATATACATACACGGAAAAAAATTTCGACAGGCAGAGATATTCAGTTAGTTGAGTTTCAGTTAGAACATGTAACTTATTCTTACTAACTAAAGCGTTGTTTAACAAATGCTTTCGGTTAGAGGAACCGAAATTTTCTGTATTAAATATGTTACCATCATAGCGAACCATTCGGTTACCATTCGCACAGAGTGCGCGAAATGAGGTGTAGTGAATTGTGATAAGAAACGATTTCTCTGTTTCTACAAATGAAAAGATCTGACAGACGAATTTGACGTTTGATAGCAGCTTATGGCTCATTTAATGGCAAAAACATAGATGAGTTACAGTTGCGTTGGTTAAAATTTTAACTAGTGTTTTATAAACTCATTTATAATAATTGAGGTGTCAAAAAAATTATAATGCTTGTCCACGATGTTAGAAATCGATTCAAGATCTCGGATGAAGAAAGAATTGATCATTGGTCATGTGACCAAATTGTTCAAATGTGATTTGTTAATTTTTTCTCGAATCGATTTCCAGCATTATGGACCTCGAACTTATCCTGTTGTTCCTATTTCAACTTAATAATTGGACTTCGGAAAACGTAATAGATACGAAAGTCGAAAATTACCTCAAAGAGTGGGGATTAGACTCTTACTTAAACATATTCATAAGTGATGCAAATGTCAATATAAAATTGGCAAAATAATATAACATCGGCATATGTATAGCTACATAATCTTATTCTCTTTCTTTTCTTTATAGACTCAGTAATTGATGAAGAAGCTTTTCTGCTCTTAAAAGCTGAAGACATAAATAGCTTAATAACAAAAAAGGAACCTCGGGTAAAATTAATAAATTATGATCATTAAAAAAAAAGTGAAACAGGAACAACAAGATAAGTAGGAAAATACCGCACGAATTATTACATTTCATTTCTACATTTGTTAATTATTTACACAAAATGTTCTATCTCATAGTTGGTTTCATTTTGATATATGTTAGGCCAATATTCATAAATTTTCATATTACACACACACACACACACACATACATATATATACATATATATATATATATATATATATATATATATATATATATATACTACATAGTATAC
>NW_012130075.1:5487096-5496142 GCF_000143395.1 Atta cephalotes
TACTTTAATTTATTACTTAACTAACTTACTTACTTACTACTATTAGTTTACGGTTTTTACTTAGTTATATATATTAGTACGTACGTATATATATTATATATATACACACACACACACACACATATATATATATATATATATATATATATATATATATATATATATATATATATATATATACTTAAATATATTTAAGGCCGTCTCATATGCATTTTTACACTTATTAATATTATAGAATTCTTTTTCCATTTCTTTCCTCCTAATCTGTCCTGTAGGAAATCGTTTCTCTGACTGATGCCTCTTTGTCTCAGGGATTCTCTTTAAGCTCTATTCCTTTTAATAGAGATTTAATTTGATTTATAATAGGATTTCAATCTCTTGTAATTGCTAATGAATTAAGCACTTCCACTTCATAACTTCCACACATCTCCTGTGCACCTATTCAGAATGAAGCATCCAAAGTATTAAGTGTAAATGATATTTTTCAACGTGCATATAATATAATATGCTCATGCTGTCTTCACATCTTAAAAATTATAAATTTAATTCCAAAAATACTGCTACTTCTGTTATTTTACATTTTTATATTGGACAAGTTAAGAAAAATAATATATTTGAAAAAGCAATTCCAAAGAAAAATCTGAAGCAGAAAGATAGACTGAGACTTGCGGAAGCAATTATTAATTATGAATTTACTGGAGATGTGAAACATATATGTAAGTACAAATTGATTTTTCAAACATTATTTATAATCAATATTTTAATCTTTTATTCAATGTAATATAATGTAATATAATCTGTCATAATTTTTTTCCTTTTTCTCTGTTCAGAATAACTCCAGCTCGGTTTATACAAATTCGAACAGAGAGATTGAGAAAGAGTTTCCTGATGAAAGTGGAGCAAATCATTGTTTTCTTTTTTCAAGTGAATTTGGAAACATCTTTCTTTTTTAATATTCTTCAGACTTTCAGGCTTTCTATATAAAGATTATGCACTTTACGGGTTTTCTCCGTATCCAGATCCATTCTTGGAATGCCAAAGTGAACCTTGCAGTCCACTTCAGGGCGAGGAGCAGCCTGGTACTGAGTTGTTCCTTCGAGACATTCCTTTTATATATTACGCTACTTGTTAAAGAGAAAGAAGAGAATTGTGAGGAAAGAAGGGAGAGGTGAAGGAAATCGATCAATTTTCAATAACCGGGAGAATAGTTTTCCATATTTTATTTATATTGTAGTCATTATCTCTATTTAGATTGTTAGGGTGTTTTTGTCTCTATGGCTTCTCTATACTTTTTTGGAAAGTATGATATAATGTTGGCTATTGTGGCTGTTTTGTCAAACAGTATTTGACGTCCTTTCGATGTTGTGTTCTGATAATGCTGATTGCGTAACGTGTTTTAACCTGACATCACATTGGTGTTCTTTTATCCATTGATCATTCTCCCAGTTTCTCCAATGTATACTTACCCGCAGCATCTTTCTTTTTTAAATTTACAGAATATTTGGTATATATATTTGGTATATATATATTCCAAAGAATCGAAAGAGGCTCTAGACTGTTTGTATGACAAATATTATTCGTTAAATAGATTATTAGTAAAATGGCTTTAGAATAAGTCAAAGAGGCGTCAAGCCAGTTGAAAAATCAAACCAGCTTGAAGATAAGTTTTAAAGATATGATAAATAAGAAATATATAAAATTTGCTTAAGTTGTTATTGTTATTCTATGTAAACAATTGTTCTATATGATAATAATATGTGTTATTATAGTCACCAAAGAAGTGGAGCTCTTCAGTGCAAAGTCGAATTCAACCTTGGAACGTTGTAAAATGGGCTTTAACTTGTTAAGTTAGGCATAATATTTTAAAATCTGCCATCGCTTCAGATCAAACAGCTAATTATTTTAAACAGTATATAGTTTTGAAACAGCCTAGGTTATATCTTGGCAAGTGGTTTTTTTCTCGTGAAATCTTAGTGTCTGATATGTGCATGACTACTATACATATACAATAGTCTTTTAACAATTTATTGTTTCCAGTTAGAAGAAGATTTTGATCAATTATATTCACACTTAGCATCAAGATTTTCAGCTAGGATCTGCTTTGGCTATTAAATTACAAAAATAAAAGACAAAAAGTAAAAAATGATAAAGCAGATATGTACATCTTTTAATAGAATATTACTTGCAATTCTAGATTTCATATTTTTTAATATTTTACATCATTTTTTTCGTTTGATTAGATATTTTCTGAAATTTTTCAAAACAAATATATTTTCTGATTTTTAAAATAATTCTGATAGCTGCTTTATTACTTCTACCAAAATTATTAATTATTGCTTTCAACATTAGTACGCGTGGAGATCAACTTCACAGAGTGAACAACCAAGAGATTTTAAATAATTTTATTTTTCTAATAAAGGTCAGCTTCAATGCTTAATGAAATATTTCTCTTTATGCATGGGTCGACATGTAGATGCAGATTGAGTTTCTCGAGTCATTTCTTATAGATTTTTCTCCGCTTAATTTAAATCCGACATTGAAGCTTTTTTTTCATCACTAGTTTTTTTGAAAAAATTGAGGTCAAAAGTGCAAAAAAAATATATTTTTGAACTATTTTTTATAAAGTATAAGCGATAAATGCGATATGCTAGAAAATTTAAAAAAAAGTTTAAAATGCAGATTAGACAGTGCAAATTTATTATTTATTTTGAAAATGTCAAAAAACAATTTTACACTTTTGAACTTTTTCAAAAACCAAATATGATAATAAAAAATATGAAGATAAAAAAATTTCAATGCTACATTCGAATTCAGCGACAAAAAGTCTACGAAAAATAAATTGATAGATTCAATCCGCATTTAGCATTGATCATTGTTATTTGTAAAAACGAAAATAGGATATATTATCAATGTCCCCATTTTTTTATAGACTATAATTGATATTAATCCTGGCATTGAAAGAATTAAAAATACTACCCGGCAAACAAAGTGATCCTTGTAGGAAAATCATAGGATTCAGTAATTGACTCGTAATTATTGATGCAAGAACGTGCAACATGGAGAACTCAATTAAAGCTGTTGAAGTTTGTTTTAAAACATTTTATTCATTTAATTGTGCCTATTCCAACTTTTGTAAACCTGTTTGATTATTAATTTAGAAATATATCTATGAATTATCATTTGATAAGAGAGACAGCAATACAGTTGTTAGTCGTTGGTTAAAGAAATTAAATATATAAATTAAGATAGTGATAAGCTTCTTTATATAATATTCGTTATATTGGTTCTGTAATTGTATTCCTCTTTTTAATTAATGTGGTTAGTTTTTGTTTATTACCTATTATTACCTATTATTGCTGTATTATACTTTCTTTTTTAAATTTTATCTGCATAACGTCATGCTTTTTCTCTGCTTTTTCTGTGCAAAACTAATTTTCTCTCTGTGGATGTTTTTTATTTACATTTAAAGATAATACGCGAATAAGTCAATGAACATGCAGAATTTAAATGTCAAGAAAAAAATTGTTAGCGGGATTTTCTGAACGGGAAAACATTTCGAAGACATTTGATCAAAATTCATAAATATTTCTTATATCCTATTTATGTGCATCAAGTGGTATAAAGAATCTATTTTACCAGACACATTTACAATTAGTGAGAAAAAAGAATTAGCTATTGATTCTAAAGTAAGTAATGAGAAAAATAGATGTCTCTGATATTTCAAATAAGGAAGATGTAACAATACGTTTACTTAATGAAAGTGTGAGAAATAATTTGTAATGACATTTGTAAATAAACTTTATGCAAATCCTAACTTGACAAGAAATCATATATAAGTTATTGATGATTTTTATCAACTTCTTTTTGATGCAATGGTTAATTTGAAGCCGTTACTTTGTAACATTTTGATGGAAAATCCCGCTAAAGATATAAAGGAAGAAGTTGATAAAGTTCTTATGGTTTTAACAGAACTATTTTAAGATGTTTATTCAGAGTATTATCATCTCAAGATATTTCAAGAAATGGGCCATTATATTCTTTTCCAGTCACAATATTGTTGGTTTTAAGATCGAGAATAAATTCTTTCAAAATAGAATCATTAAAGAAATTGTTTCAGTTACCGGTCAATTTATTCCCATGAAGGAAGTGCTTTATAGTTTTTGTCTTTCTGGAGGTTCTTCAAAAAACTTTAGAATACGTGAAAAAATTAAAAATTGAAGAAGATTTATCGAATTTTGTTCAAGGAAAGTTTTGGAAAGGAAAAAAATTTAAATATCTTAATTGTAAAGATGTGTTACCAATAATAATTTTTTTATATTATGACGATTTTGAAGTTAATAATCCTTGATAGTCACGCTGGAATCCAGAAAGTGGGAGGAGGAGTATATTTTTCAATTCTTTGCATCCCACCAAAGTTCACAGCAAAACTAGAAATATATTCTTATGTCTCCTCTTTTATTTCCTTAGATAGAAATACGTATTTAAATGGAAACATTTTTCATATTGTAATGGATGAAATAAATTATTTGCAGAAGTAAGGCATTACATTTGAAATGAATGATTTTAAAGTAATAATTTATTTTGCTTTGGGATTATTGCTTGGTGACAATTTAGCTCTAAATTCTACTTTAAGTTATGTAAACTCTTTTAGAGCAAATTATTATCCTGATAGTAAAGCTTGCGGAAACAGATTTTGAGCAGGGCTCAAAATCTTTTATTAATTTTTGATTGCAGAAAGGCAAATTGTATCCAGAGTTTGTTATCTGACATTGTCAATAAATTATTGTCAGAAATATGACAAAACTTACTAGACATGCTTTGCCAGCAGATTGTATCATACATGTATCAGTAATGAATCCTTTCGTAACTGATATTAAAAAATTATCTGTTTAATAATTTAAGAGTAAAGTTTAATACTTCAATATTTATTCTAATTATTCTTTTGATATTTTACATATATTAAGCTCGGAATTTTAAAATATGAAATGGGCCATATTATATATTATATATAAGTACATTATTAAAAAGACTTTTTCGCTTCGAACACTAAATGAGCATATAGACTTTTAATTATAAAAGAAATGAATTCAGAAATAAATCATTACTTATTTCAGCGGATGAAGTTAAACAAAGATAAATAAAATCATCAGCTTCAGGGATAGACTTTTTTTATTTGTTTTGCTTTTTATGTAGGTGATCTTGTGCAGTATGATGATTTATGGAGTTATTATATAATTTTGCAGAAGATTGTAGATCTTATTAATACAAAATGTCTCCAGAGGGGAGCAGTCAAATTTCTTGAAACATTGACTACTGAACATCATAGATTATATTAAGAAATATTTGCAAATACATTGAAAGCAAAAGTCCATAATATCTTGCATATTTTCAAATCCTACTCAAATCTAGCTCTTAATCATTTACTTAATCATTTACACTATGATAGAACCAAAAAATCTATTTTTTAAATTAATTGCTGGCAGTTCAACAAGAAATATTTTACATACTATGGCTATGAAAGAATAGCTTCATTTATGCTATAGATTGATATGCTATAGATTGATATCTTAGAAAGGTTTAAAAGAACATGTTTCGATGGGAAGTATCCCTTATCAGTGATATATCATGTTTGGATAAGTATCATTTATTTTCACCGTCTTTACTTGCAGAATTTAAATTTAGAAACGTTGCAGTATCTTGGATTAAAAAAGCAGGAATAAAATACAGCATCAACAGTTGTATAATTCTTTTTCTTGATTCACAATATTTACCAGTATTTATGTATATTTGGAACTATTAATATAATTTGTAATGAGATTGGACATATGTATTTTATATGCGAAGAATAGACTAATATAGAATAGACTAATATAGAATATGATGAACAACCTCACGCATATGAAGTATTAAAGAGTGAATCTTATATCTGCTGGTTATTGTGCAATTTATATAGTCCATTTTCAGCTATTTTAAAATGCCAATGGAGAATTATGTTGTTTTAAAAGCTTCTATTTAGGACTTTATTACATTCAATTTTAACTAAGTTAAGTTTAGTTATACATATATGTACATTGTAAAATAGGGTTGGAATTTACTTGCAACCGATTTTCAATTTGGTTCCTGCTCTTTACCTCACCAACCCACGCGCAGTCTAAATGCTGATCGACATTATTTTATTAATTTAGACTGTGCATGGATTGGTGAGTGGTAAGAGAATCAAGCTGAAAGTTGAAAGTTACAAGTAAATTCCAGCACTGTATAAAACAAATGTAATAATTTGAACTACATATTTTATTATAAATATATTTATATAAAAAGTTGCTATTTTTCAATAAATTTTGTGAGTTATAATTTGATTATTATATGATTTGTTCATTCCGTTATAATATTTTTTATTGATTAATTTTTGTAAGATTTTATGAATGCAGTTATATACTTCTCATAATAGTTTTATTTATCTGATTAGTAATAAGGCTCATAAATTTCAGAAAAACAAAGAAAAAAAAGGGCTATGAGCCAAAAATTATTATATAAAAACAGAGCAGGATAAGTAGAAAATACAAAAAAACAAGAAAACGAAAATCTTTTTAAATTTTAAATTTTAATAAAGAATGCTAGCAATAGACGTTTTGCGTTCGAATTATTCTCAATAATAAAAACATACATACATAATAAATAACGATTGGAAAATAAACAAAATATATACATAATACAATAAATATTTCGTTCTCTAAAGTAAACGCTGATAAAAATAATTATCATAACATTACAATTATAATATATAACGAAAAGGAATGATAACTACGCGAATGATAACTACTTGCAGTCAATTATTATATGCTTCTGTCCATATGAAAAGGAATGAGAATTTTTCGATTATAAGTGAACGGAGAACGCAAACTTGAGTATGATCTTGTAGAAAACACATGTAATATGAAAATATAGCGCAATTGAAATAATATAACTGGATATAAATTATAATATAACAAATTTTTAACGCTAGAAAACGAAATGAACCATTAAAAACTAGCATACAGACAATGCAATAATATGTGAGATAATATTCAGCAAAATTAGTTAAGATTGCAAAAAATTTTTTTATCTCTATATTAACTGGAAAGTTTTATTTTAGATATAGTAATAGCTAAAATAAATATGCATATCTTTAATGTAACATACCTTAAGTCAAAAGTTGATGAAATAAAAGAAGTTTCGGATACACACAATGCATTAAATTTAGACAATGCGAAAAGAAATAAAAATATTTTGTCTCCCCCGATTCAAGACAAAATGAAATCACAAAAATGACATTCGAAGGAAGGAAGGTAAGGATTAGTTGGAAAATGGTAGGAGAAGGAAAATAAAATGATAGAAATGTGGATGAAACTATGGAAAGAATAATAAAGACAAGAAGAAATTAAAAAGGAGAAAGAGATTGAATAATAGGTAGACAGGATTCAGACAAAGATTCTATGTCATTTTGTCTATTTAAGCCTTGTTTTTGTCTTTTTATGTGTACCATTTCGAATATCAATCTCTTATTATATGAAGATTCGTTAAATAAAATATCTTCACTTCATTCCATTTAAAATTGTGATTGAGATTTATATGGTGATAAGAAATGACCGACGGAGAACCCATTTTTTTATGATATCCGAAATATGCTCACGTATCCTCGTACTTAATTTTCTCTTGATTTGACCAATATAGCTAGCCTCGCAATCACATGAGATTTTCTAAACCACATTTTGATTAGAAAGCAATTCTAACTTGTCCTTTCCTCTCTTAATAAAACTTTTCAAGATGTAGTGATGGAAAATGCTAATTTACAGTTGGATATAGATGAGAAACTTTCGGAGATAGATTTAACGAGAATGATCCGATCATGATCGAAACGTTTATTGCTAGCATTCTTTATTAAAATTTCAACTTAAAACATTTTCGTTTTCTTTTTGTTTTTTTGTACTTTCTACTTATCCTGTTCTGTTTTTATATTATATAATAATTTTTGGCTCGTCCTCTTTTTTCTTTGTTTTTCAAAAAGTTTTATATTGTATATAATCAGACATGTTTTTCATTAATACATCTTACGAATAATAATGCATTTTATACATGTATGTTTCTTGTCATTAATTTGAAGTATTGAAATTGAGCAATGTATATTGCTCAATTCCAATACTTTAAGTTAACGTCAAAAAGTAGACATGTAAAAATATTATCTATATAATAAGATGTATTAATTAAGAATATGTCTGAGTCTATAAAAACTTCCTTTATATAAACAAAATTATTGTGAAATACGAAATTGATTGCAAAGATAAGTCGAAAACTTATCTCTAGCAACTAAAACACTTGATAACGCGAACCATACTAAGAACGTCTGTTTCTTATTACTATAAATATTCGTTATTATAACTGAGCTATTGGTTGACACAAACTAGACTTTTCGCATTAACATTCGGTTGAAATAACCGAAAACAATTGCCTGAGTAGCGGAAACCTATCATAGAAATTTTTCTGTTCTTACAACCGAGTTTTCATTTGATCCCCAGAAAACAGAAAATTTTGGCGGTCATAACTGAAATTCAGTTACACGAATCGAATTTTTTTTCCGTGTACATATTATTTTACGTCGGTGTCATTCATGTTAGAAATTCGCTTTGAAAAACACTTACTATTCAACAATCTGACGGAAGAAGAAGAAGAAGGGCTAGAAAAGTGAACAAATTCCATTGAGCACGATCGAGCACATCTGAAAGATCGGTTCTCTGCAATTTGCTCAAGTTTCACTCATGATTTATGCTTAGGATTTGCATGAGCTTTCAATCAAAACAATATCGATGAATGGAATTTTAACGGTTGTAAATGTTTCAAAAAAAAACATTGCATTTATCTTCCGTTACCTAACATATACAAAATTGAAATATTCTTAAAATTTATCTTATTTGTAATTCGTGCAGACACTGTAAATATGTTGAATCGTGTCATATCTTTGTAGTATATATATATATATATATATATATATATATATATATATATATATATA
>NW_012130075.1:5497549-5505266 GCF_000143395.1 Atta cephalotes
TATAATTATGTATTACTATAATTATGATTATTACTGCTATTGTATAATAATAATAACAGTAACTATATGTACCAGGTGTATAAGCTTAAATCTGCTGTTTAGTCAGAAAAACACATTTTTTTTTCCTAGGAAACAAAAACAAATTTATTCAAAGTATTTGCCCTCGCTAACTATACATTTTTTCCATCTTTAGGGTAATTTGTATATACCACGCCAAAAAAATTCCTCATTTTTCGAAGCAAACTACTCATCAAGCCATTTTCGGACTTCGTAAGGATCGAAGTGCCGTTCAGCGAGCGCGTGGCCATCGACGAAAACAAGTGATAGTCAGAAGGTGCCAGGTCTGGTGAGTAAGTGGAATGGGGTAGCACTTCCCAATTGAATGTCTCCAAGTAATTTGGACCATTGTTGACGTGTGCGATGGTGCGTTGTTGTAGAGGAAAATCAGCTTGTCATGTCTTTTCAGATAATGTGGCCTTTTTTCACGCAGAGCACGGTGCAATTTGATTGTTGGTGGTAGCGGTGAGCATTAACAGTTTCACCAGATTTTAACAGCTCGTAGTAGATGACACTGTCCTGATCCCACCAAACGCACAGCATCGTCTTCCGTCCGAAGCGATTTGGTCTTGAGGAAAATGTTGATGGTTGGGCAGGATCAACTCAAGATTTCTTGCGTTTAGGATTCTAAAAATAGATCCACTTTTTATCGCCTGTCACAATCCGATGCAGGAATGACTTTCTTTTTTGTCTGGCAAGCAGAATTTGGCATGTGTTTTGGAGTCGCTCCATCTGCCTATCGTTCATTTCATCCATTTTCCGATCTTTTGAACCTTCCCCATGGCATGTAGCTGCATGGAAATGGCTGCTTGAGAAACACCCAATTGCTCGGCAAGCATTTTTTGCGATTGGGTATCGTCCTCGTCCAAAAGAGTCTGCAATTGATAGTTTTCAACCTTCCTGGGCCAATTTTTACGCTTCTTATCACCCAGGTCAAAATTGTCGTCATTGAATCGGCGAAACCAATCTCTGCACGTTGTTTCCGATAAAGCATTGTCGCCATAGGTCTCCACAAGCTTTCGATGCGATTCGGCAGCCGATTTCTTCAAATTGAAACAGAAAAGCAAAGCTTCCCGCATATGCTTTTTTTTAGCAAAAAACTAGACATGATTACGAAAGAAAAAATGTATGTTGTTGTATGAAATTGCTAATGATGTGCACTGATTAATGTTGACAGATATCAAATACAAAAAAAAGTGTGTTGTGTGCCCAGGGTAGCTTTGTACGCTCACTAATGCCACCTATAAGCAAACAGCGGATTTAAGCTTATACATCCTATAATTCTAGCAACAAATGTATATTTGCAGTTGGCAACCTAAAATGATTATAATTATAGTTATTATAACCATAAAATAGTAGAAATTATCATAAAAATGATTCAAGTAACTTTAATTTTACAGTTATATTTTGGGACAATCATAAAAAATATGATATTGTTATTATTATTGTAACAGTAATAATTATAATTATATTGTAGTATAATATATAACTACAGTTAGAAATGCCAAACATTTTTCTCTCAGTGCACATATAGTTGGATAAACTCGCGAGGTATGGAACAATTTTCCATCGTTCGTTTTGCGCAGCAACATCTAAATTAAAATTGTCTTTCTACAAAAATTATGAAAGAAATATTACTCATCGGCAAATTATCGTGTGACGGAATTAACGTGTGATTCGAGTATGGGAACTCGATTCACGCATTAACATATAACTACTTCGAAAGAGAACATAACATAAGAGTGTGTCCGTTTTACATGATGAATATAAAATGTTACAACGATCATCAAATAAAAAGCAGAAGCATGTAACGTGAAAATGTGTGCTATAAAATACGCATTAAAACAACGAACAAATGTAGATATGCGTCCAAATAGCGCGATATGGCAAGAAATGAATTGTGTGATAAATAAACTTTTTCTATTTATTTGCGCAAGATATGATTTCGAATTGGATAAGATGATAGATTCTTATGAATAGGATTTTATTTTCGCTATGTACACATTGCATTAAAGAATTTGGGTTAAAGTTAACACTCATGTCACATGGTTAAATTTTCGTGTTAATTTAACATATAATAAAATGAATATGTTAGAAAGTAACATACATAAACATAAATATGTTTTGTAAAAGCATTAACATAGAGAATACAATATAATTGATAAGTATATATGTATTATATATTATGGAAGTATACATGTATCTTCAGTAAAATTAATATTGTATGTTAAATAATACATCAAATTAATACGTTTTATCTCATAATAATATATCAAATTTATATATTTCTTTAAAATAAATTGATATGATTTTATTTAACTCAATATGTATGTTTTGAAAAAGATTATTTTTGTGTTTGATAATATTTTTGAGGCTTCCACTGGTGGAAGCCTCAAAATATTTTTATATAAAGTTTATGCGTTTCACAAGTTGTGTCCAGATCCATTCTTAACATGTCAACGTTTCATGAATCTTGCAGTCACACTCCTCGACATACAACTTATCCCGCTTCCAAGTACAAACACTACAACCTCTCATTGGAAAATCCGAATCACACATAACCAACTCAATGGACTTCATACAAAAGAATCCAAAAAATCCGACTACGTCCCACAGATCTGCTTGTAAGTTTTGATGTAGAATCCCTTTTCATACAAGTCTTAATAAAAGACACATTAAACATAATAAAAACCTCACGTGAAGTCTCCTCCGACCTCATCCCGCTAATAAAGTATTGCTTAATAATCCCTTACTTTTCCTATAATAATTAATTTTATGAACAAATTTTAGGCAATGACCTTCCTATTTCTTCTGTGATCATCAATATCTTCATGGAGCATTTTGAGAAAGAAGTCTTCAGAAAAACATCCAAAAAAGTTTGGTTTCGTTATGTAGACGACACATTTGTAATATAGAGACATGGCAGAGCCGAACTCCGTAAATTCCTTGTTTTTCTCAACAATCAACATCCAAATATTCACTTCACTATAGACATAAAGGAAAACAGAAAATTCTCCTTCTTAGATGTTCTTATTTCTAAGAAAGCTGATATCTTAGGTCATCAAGTGTACAGAAAACCAAACACACAGATAGATATCTATGTGCCGAGTCACACCACCATCCAGCACAAAACAGTCTGCAACCAACTCACTTGTACATAGAACTTTCACCATCGCTGACAAAGAACATCTATAGACAGAACAATCACCTAAAGCTAGCCTTACAGAAAAACGGACACAACAAGAAAAGACATGATCAAAACAATCAATAAACATGCAAACAAGACAATGATCTCTGATACATAATCAGACAAAAGAACCTATCCATTCTCCCATATGTCAAAGGAACAACAGATCGGATTGGCAGAATATTAAACAAACATATCCAAACTATCTTCAAACCACCCAAAAAAATAAGCCAAATCTGAAGAAATCCTAATGATCAAAGATCTCAACTCCGCAGGAGTTACAAAATACCTTGTTTCTGCGAGCAAGTATACATTAGAGAAATCAGGAGAATGGTCAATTTATGGATAAAAGAACACCAACGTGATATCAGGCTAAAATATGCCACGCAGTTATCATTATCAGAATATAACATCGAAACAAGACATCAAATACTGTTTGATAAAACGATCATAACATCCAACATTACATCATACTTTCCAAGAAAGTATAGAGAAGCCATAGAGATACAAAATCACCCTAACAATCTAAATAGAGATAATGGCTATAACATAAATACAATGTGGAAAATCATTCTCTCTTATTGAAAATCAATCAATTTCCCCCACTTCCCCTCCCATCTACAATTATCTTCTTCCCTTCCACCATTCCAACAAGTAGCGTAATATAAAAGGAACGGCTCAGAGGAATAGTTCAGTATCAGGCTGCTCCTTGCCCTGATGAAGTGGACTGCAAGATTCACGAAATGTTGGTTCTATGGATCTGGACACGGAAAAAACTCGCGAAACGTATAATTTTTTATTTTTATGTTTTTACTTTTATTATTTGTGTCATAATCTGTTATTTTAAAATAAGAAATATTGAATATCAATTTAACAGAAAATGTTCAAACAACGTAATCATATTATTTTAAATTAACAATTGGATATGTTAAAAATTTAACTAACAAATTTTGAAAAAGACCGATTTTAATGCAAACATAATATGCTTTTTTTATATATGTACGGACATGCGTATAAAAACGTCATCTCATATTCGAAGTTAGAAAATATTGGTTTATTTCGATGAAATTATATTTCGATATGCGTAATTGTGCGCTTGTCCTATAAATAGAATGACTGGATGTCTGTTAAGCTAGCGTCCCTCCTCCACAAAAAATCAAGGTGGCACCTATGCCAGAATTAAATGTTTTTTATGTACTAATTATGTGCTCTAATGTCAAATTTTGTACTTTAACGGTTTAGCAGAAAATCGCAATTGAATGTAAGGGTGCTAGCTTAACGTTAAGTTAGCACTTCCTTCATTAAATTACATACAAAATAAAAAAATTAGCACAGCAAAATTATGTGCTTTTTATGTACTTTTAAAATAACAAATCAAAATTAATGTAACTATAACGGTTTATAAGATATACGCCAATAACGTTTGATACATACAACATTTTTACAAGAGTAAAATATCAGTTACAATAAAGATAGCGAATTGGTTGTAAGATTGTTCTTTCATTTTTCAAAATATACATGACAAGAGGCTCACCTCCTTGACTGAAAAACCACGAAGTGACCTGTATCGCTACTTTATAAGAGTAGAGTATCAGTTAAAATGCAGATATTGAATTAGTTGTAGGCTCAAATATTGTTCCTTCATTTATGCTCTTGAAATATGCACAACGAGATTTTGGTGTCATTTCCCTTGACTGGAAAATCACTCTCGAAATAACCATCCATCGCTTCCTTATAAGAATAAAGTGCCAGTTAAAATGCAGATACCGAATTAATTGTAGGCTTAAGATATTCTTTTATTTATGTGCTTTCAAAATATGCACAATGAAATTTTTGTGCTCATCCCTTTTGATCGGAAATCATTCCCGAAGTGATTACACATCGCCTATAAAAGTAAAATGCCAGTTAAAATGCAGATACCGAATTAGTCGTAGGCTTAAATTGTTCCTTCGTTTATGTGCTCTCGAATTATGCACGAGATTTTGGTGTTCATGCCAAAGTGGAATGAGCGATCACTTCGGGGATAATTTACCGGTCAAAGGGAATGAGCACAAAAATATCATTGTGCATATTTCGAGAGTACATAAATGAAGAAATAATTTGATCCCATAACCAATTCGATATCTGCATTTTAATTGATACTTTATTCTTGTTGGGTAGTGATCACTTCAAAGTGATTTTCCTTTCAAAGGGGATAAGCATCGAAAACTTGTGCATATTTTGAAAGCGTAAAAGTGGAAGAACAAGTCTATTAATGAGAGTTTGAGTCTACTAATTCGCTGCCTTTATTGTAATTGGTACTTTACTTTTATAACTGTTGATGTTAAGAATCAAATTTTATTGACGTATATCTTTTTGACGTATATCTTTTAAATTATTATGGTTAATTATTACATTAATTATTATCATTACCATTGGCGAAGAATCAATCTATTAAACTGTTAAATCAGTTAATTAATTAGATAAGCTGCCAAAAGAAGAAAAAATGTTGATGATCTTTATAGGAATGACATATCATTAAAGTTATATTATTTATTTAATTTGGTATCCGAATTACATGGAATTTAATTTGGTGCCAATTGTTGATATCAAATCTTTTTTACGAATGATACGTATTATTACAGTTAAGTAAATAACAAGAGATAGTATCATTTCTGTTTTACTTTTTAATTTGATGGAATTTAACTTGATTAGTTAAGATTAGTTAATTGTAGCACTAGGTTTTAATTTTTCATGTCATACATTAATTTTTTTCGAAAAGTAATAATGTTTGACAGAGAATTGAAGTTGCCATTACTTGGGGGGGGAAGGGGGATGGAATAAGATTTTCAATAAGAATATCCTTGAAGAAAAATTAAAATTACTATTTTAATTGGATTGAATGTAAGAACATCCTTGATAAATATATATTTACAGCTCTTGATTAACTTACAACATCGCTGCAACATCAACATTTTTTCTTCTTTTGATCTCGCAGCTTAACTAAGTAACTGATTTAACAGTTTAATAGATTGATACCTCGCCACTGGTAATAATGGCTCCAGTCAGAGGACCAAAATGCCGCTTATGCGCTTATGATGAAAAATAACACGCTGAGCCACTATCGTCTCTAAATATAATATAATATACTTATTATTGTAAATGCGCATTTGAAGTCAATTACACTTTCCAAAATCCAAAAATCCAGAAATAATTTCTGCCCATGAGAAACATGAGAAATCGGAGAAGAGAGTAAAAAGATGGCAACTAGAGAATCTTAAAGGGAGAAAGTAGTAAACTGCATCACGTGAACCGTCTTATGAGCCTCTGATTGAGTGCGATCATCAAAGCTCCATAGGCATGGAAGTGAAAGAGATTGCAGAAAACTAATCATGTGATCACCATCCTGATTGGATGTCGCGCTGTCATTCACTTGATGCAACTTGATTTGCCACTCTCTCATGATATTCATAGTCGGATCTTATTTTAACCGTCTTAAACCGGTTCTACATTAGTGTATTTAATCTTAAGTATAATCTTAAAATGTCATGAATCAATTAGAAAGCCGCAATACCAATATGAAACGTTTCAAAATCCAAGCTTCAGATTAGCTGTCACAACAAATTTGCGATCAGCTTGCAACTAATGAACCGGCTTTAAGTAATGTCTTAAGTCACCAATGCGACTTTCTAATTGGTTCATGACATTTTAAGATTAAATACAAGATCTGTCTGTGAATACCGGTCATAATGCTCAATTGAAGGATATCTCTCTCTCTCTAAATCTCCGCCGTCTCTATCTATAGTCTTGTGTCCACGATCAGTCCAAGATCTAAAAATTAGTCCAAGACCTCGGAAGAAAGAATTGATCACAGTGATCATGTGATTTGTTAATTCCTTCTCTGTCCGAGATCTCGGACCGATTTCTAGGGCCATTTCACTAACGCCGGTCAAGCTTAATCGTGATTAACTGTCAACTGCAATTGCTCGATTCTATTAAACAGCAAACGCGATTGGTCAACGGCCGATTAAGCTAACTGGTGTTAGTGAAATTGGATGCTCCTAGCATCGCAAATCATCGAACTTTAAAATAGAAATTGACGAATATCAAACGTCATTTGGCACTGAAGGAGGTCGAATGGAAACGAAATTACACGCTGCTAATTGCTAACTAAACTAAAAAATGATAATGAAAAAGTGATTTATTTCTATTTGTTTATTAAATAGATTAACAATTATCATATAATTTCGTTTTCATCTAATCTTCTTTTATTAAATATTGAATTATAAACAAATAAAGATCGTTATCGAATAAATTACTTTGTCATTATCATTTCCTAGTTTAATTAAAAAAAATGTACAGGGTGGGTACATTTAAAATTTGGAATTTAATTTGGCTCTAAAAAAAAAACGCATGAATATTTTTTAAAGTTTATGGCTTTATTGGAAAGGTAGTACATTGCCATTAAATATAAAATACAAAAAATGCAAAAAA
>NW_012130075.1:5508750-5511982 GCF_000143395.1 Atta cephalotes
CACACACACATCCACCCCCCCACCACACACACATCCCCCCACCACACACACACGCGAGCACACGCACGCACGCACGCACGCACGCACGCAGAAAACGTGAAAAATAAGAGTTGGCAGTAGTGCTTGAAATTGAAAGATTGTACCGACGAAATTCATAATTTCGACATGCCAGTTATACGGCAAACGCTTCAATATAAAAATGTCATATAGAAATCCAGCGTGCGGAATAGATCGGTAGGCGGAAATAAATTCTTGCGTGTGCGGCCGTGGATTAAGCGAAACGAAGGGAAAAATTTACGTCGCTCGTCGTTGCGCTTTGGTAAATCAAAATCTTTTCGCGTGCATTTACACGGATGCTTCAATGAAAAATCACAATATAAGGAAGGAAGTTTCGACTATTTTCAAAATGACTTGGCTCATTCTGAATATGTATAGGTACTGCAGCTGAGGAAGAATGTTATATCTTAAATGATAACAACAAATGCATACGTCTCGATCGTATACATACTCGTTAGAGATAATTTTATTGCAATGACTATTTTGAAAGAGACTTCTCACGTTGGAAAGCAAGTTAAAGTATCTTTACTTACAAAACAAAATCAATTGTGTCAAGTATCAGGGCAAAGTTCGCTTCGTATGATCACGAAGGATTCATGGATGATGAGAATAAAGGGAAGCCTTCATTTATGTCGAGTAATTCGTTGCATTTTGAAACACTTCGACTTTCGCGAAAGCGGCGCAAGTAGCGCAAGAACAAAGCAATTAAAGAAAAAGCTGCGAAAGCTCGGATCAGCGTAACAATACATTATGGAAGTCGAAGCGAACGGAAGTGATGGATACTAAAATCCGCAGAGAGATAAAGAATCGCTCCAATATCCGGAGGATTTCTCAATTATCGAAATGGAATGCGTGACGAAGAGCGAGAGCACAGCGGCGCAGACGGCCGACGGTGACAAGCGGCTTGACGAGACTTTAAACTAAGAGAATATCACGAGAATTTAGTGAAACGGTTAGAGAGGCTATTCTTTGTCCTGCAGAATAAACCTTTCCTTGCTAGATGGTAGACTTTTATCGAACGAATCTTTATTACGGAATTAAACTAGCCTAGCTTGTGCGTATCGAAATCGACACAAATCGATTATCACAATGAGGAATACGCGAGAATTATATTAGTAAATATATTAGTAAATATTTAAGAGATAGAACATGAAGCCTCAACGAAACACTTCTTTCCATTAACTATATAGTCGAGTCTTATACCATATCAGGGAATCTCTTAGGAAGGAATTAGACGGATCCTGGTGTAGACATCGAGGGCTTACCATAAAGCATGGAAGCATCTGATAGGAGGGATCACATGTCTCGTATTTCAATTTCTTCTCGACTTCTCTTCCACATTGTCTGCCACAAATATCAATCCTGCATTTTTCGAATATGCTATCTTATCCCTTCAGAATGCGTATACGAGATGTCTTTGAACTGATGTTGGAAATGAAAATTTTTCTCGAGAAAAATTAAAATAGCAAGTGTGTAAAATAATATTTGTTTACCTGAATTTCGGACAAGCTTTGAGGATTGGAGTTTTTTAATAAAATAACTGATGGAGGATTTTACTTTTTAAAGATTTTTTGCTGAAGGAGTCGTTGAATTCAATTCTCAGAATTCTAAAATTCACAATTTTTTAAAAATAATCTAATTATTATATATGAAACTCGAAACTTTTAAGAAATTCTTGATTTCTCTGAGTTTGAATGTAATCTGAAAATATCGAATTTTCAAAAGATAGTAACCTCCAGGAAGATCTAATGTCACAAAGTTCATAATCAGAGTTTGAAAATCGGTACTCTATTTACATAGCACTGATGAACTTCAAATACAACAAAACTAGAAATTTAATGCTACTAAAAACTTCCTAAAAGGAAGAGTTTCATGATAATTAATTTTTTAAACTCGTCTATCATATTGATATCCGCTATTTCAAGTGTTTTATTTTTGTTCTCAAATTCAATTAAAGCATTAGCAAATTTCCGCATAAGCCAAGTTTCATAAAAAAAATTGAACAAATAATTTATAAAGTAACAGCGAGTGATCCTAAACTGAATCACTCGTCCATAAAAAGTTAAGTAGATATAATTTGAACGATTTAAGTATTTATGCACGTCATAGCACTCCGAGGGCGACCAAATTTTAAATAGAAAAAAGATCATTTTTATAGATTATTGATGTTTTCATTATTTATATATATTATTCATATAAAATCAGTGAAGGATATTTTCAGCTCGGCTCAATTTTTATCGATATAGTATGTGTTATGATATTAGTATGTGTTAATCATTTTGTGATACAAAATGTTTACATGTATCACATATATACTTTATACGAAATAAGATATACGGAATAAGATTGTACATATATACTATATATTAAATAAGATTGCATTTATATAACAATTTTAGTTAATTTTATTATTTGTCATATATAATTACAAAGATTTGTAAATATTTATAAATTTTATTTTAGATATTATTTATGTTTTTATTATAATGTTTTTGTGATTATAGACTGAACACACACACAGATTATAAATATTAATTATAATTATTATAAAATATTTATCTTAAATGTTGCAATGATAATTATGCAAAGATAGGGACTACCCTCTAATGACTTTAATCTTGACATATGTTGTTAAGGTCATCACACAATTGTCCGGCACCGATTTGATTCTTCATGAAATATATTGTTAAACACAAAAATCTAAGAGATGTATTTTTTTATACGAACACTCCTGTTTAAGGGGTGAAACACCCTTTTGAAAAAAAAAAAATGGTATTTCTCTTTCGAGTCGATATCGTTGAAAGTATAAAAGATGGAAAAAAATAAAAGTTGTCCTCTTTCGAGAAAAAGAACTTTGAAAATTGTGAAGAAAAAAAATGTGAAAAAAATTGTGAAGAAAATTGTGAAGAAAAACTTTTTTGTACGCTATATCCCACCACTTACAGTTTTCTCAAATTTTTCAAATTCTTTTTTGCTAAATTAAATATTGTTTTTTTCCAAATTCAACTATTAATAAAGTTATATTACAACATATCATTTTTTTAGAATTAATTATAAGCACTTTCTTATATATTTTATCCGTGCTCATGTGCGTAAGTAATTATCGTCGAAACAATAAGATATATGAAAAGATATTTTAAGTAAAATTTGTATAGTTTTCATATGCTTTATGTAT
>NW_012130075.1:5515022-5519850 GCF_000143395.1 Atta cephalotes
AGTTATATGTATATATTGTACATATATGTTACAGATATGTACAGGGTGTTTCCTCTAACTTGACTATCTGAAATATCTCCGTTGTTTCTAACGATACGAAAAAATACCAAAGGGAAAATTCAATTCAAAGGGGCATATTGTGATGAGTACATATTATGATTGAGAAAAAAGATTTTTTTAAGGTCATATTTTTTGAGATTCAACGTCACCTCCATTTTTTTTTAATGAAATTGTATTGAATTTTTTTACATATGATTCTTTTAATTATTCTGAATATAAAAATATTAAGATCGTGATATCAAAAAACTAGTAGTTTATAAGATGTTTTATACCTTCATATATTGACATAAAATGTTAAATAAGTATTAATTTTTTGATAATAATATCTTGATACTTTTATGAACAGAATAATGTGATGAATTAATTGGTGAAAAAAAAACACATAGCTTCAAAAAAATATGTATGCAAAATGAATACTTTTTTAAATTAGCAATTATGTGTTTTCTTTCCATTAATTGATTCATTTCATTATTCTGTTCATAAAACTATTAAGTATATATTATAATACGATCATCAAAAAATTAATAATTTACGAATTATTTAACATTTTATGTCATACATATGCAAGAATAAGGTATAAAATATTTCATAAATTGTGCAAGAATATATCTCAACAACTGAGCCGAACTCCGTAAATTCCTTATTTTCCTCAATAATCAACATCCAAATAGTGAAATATCCATTTCACTATAGACATAGAGGAAAACGGAAAGCTCATCTTCCTAGATGTTCTTGTCTCTAAGAAAGTTGACAGTATCTTAAGTATACATGAAGTATTCAGAAAACCAACACATACAGATAGATACCTACAGTCGCAGCACCACTCAGCACAAAAACAGTCTGTAATCAACTCATTTGTACATAGAGCTTCCACCATCTCTGACAAACAACATCTACAGACCTCAACCACTTAGGACTCAATCATTTAAAACTAGCCTTACAGAAAAACGAACACGACAAAAAAGACATAATCAAAACAATCAATAAACATGCAAACAAGACAATGATCTCTGACACGTAACCAAACGAAAGGACCTATCCATTCTTCCATATGTCAAAGGAACAACAGATTCGATTGGCAGGATATTAAACAAACACAATATCCGAACTATCTTTAAATCATCTAAAAAGATAGAACAAATCTTAAGAAATTTTAAAGATAAAAAATCTCCCTTCAGTTCCGCAGGAGTATACAAAATATCTTGTTCCTGCAAGTATACGTTGGAGAAACCGGGAAAATGGTCACCTATGGAAAAGAACACCAATAATATCTAAAACACGCCATGCAGCATTATCAGAATACAACTGTTTGATAAAACGACCACAATAGTCAATATTACATCATATTTTTCAAGAAAGTATAGAGAAATCATAGAGATACAACATCCTAAAAATATAAATAGAGATAATGGCTACAACTGACAATGGCTATAAAATATGGAAAACCATTCTCATGGTTATTGAAGACCGACCAACCCCACAATTCTCTTCTTTCCCCCCGCCACTCCAACAAGTAGCGTAATATGAAAGGAACGGCCCGAAGGAATAGCTCAGTATCAGGCTGCTCCTCGCCCTGGGCTACAAAGTTCACAAAACATTGATATTCCAAGAATGAATCTGGACACGGAGGAAACCCACGAAATACATAATCTTTATATAGAAAGCATTTGTGGAAGCTTCAAGAATATTATCTCATAAACTACTGGTTTTTTGATATTCACTACTTTAATACTATATATAGAATAATTAGAGGATTGTATAAAAAAATCGTACCATTTCATTTAAGAAAGTAGAGGTGACCATCCATGTGACCTTGCAAAGTAGATTTAAAAAAAAAATGATTTCATCATTATTTCGAACCATACATTTTGTCCCCGTTCGAACCATACATTTTGTCTGTTCACGCGATCAATATAAAGACGTGTCTCTTTAATCCACAAAACTCACATGACGTCACACAAATGTGAATCTCATGCGTGCGGCATGCAGCGCTCAGATAACAAAATGCCTATACAAAATCGCATGATGCACGCATGTACTCGCATGCATGAGATCTTTATATGCAGATGCATTCTCATATCGCTCGCATGCTAACTAATATTCAAAAAAGAACATTCAAGGCTTACAAATTTTATTCCTAAGAAATTTATAGTAATTATATACATTTATAGTAATATTTATAGTAATATATTTATAGTAATATATATTTATAGTAATATATATTTATAGTAATATATTTATAGTAATTATATATTTGAAATTAATTACAAATTGATATTAGAAGATGCACCTTAATTAGTGAAATTCAAATCTGGGACCTCTAGCTTATGAATCTTCTGTGTTATTCATTACACCACTTTTTCAATTGATAAATGTTTATGTCTACTTCAATTATAATTAAACCCACTAAATCAGCGCACGAAGTTATAATAAAGATATCATCATTTAACAGATGTAATATAAACAATTTACATTACTATGAGATAATATTGGATAAGAGTCAGATAACCTAATCTCGCATCGGCCGATGTCGCGCGCCGCGAGTAATTGGTTGGAAAATAAAAAAAATTGGGAATAAAATTTATCTCATCATCCATTTTTCATCCGCTTTTATATTTTATGATAATATATTTTAAATGTTCAAATATAGTGTGATGTTTCTCAATATTTTTTATTTTAATTTTTTGCTTCTAATGCCTCACATATGTGTGCTCCCATTATGCGTGATGGCATAATACCTCTCACGTGTGTGCCTTCATCACGCGTGATGGCAATATGATGGTAAATATCTCACAACGTGATAATCATGCGTGATGATAATGTCAATTCTCCCATTGATTTGTAATAATTATTTTATATGATCATTTCTTCGTGTGACTTTCGATCGCCGAATAATCAATCATTTGTGATTGTCAATGATTCATTGTAAATAATTAAATCGCTTAATAAATTCCTCGTTTTCAAATAAATATAATAGAAATATCAAATATGTTAAAACATGATACAATTTATAAAAAAAGAATTTAGTCGTACATATAATTTGATATCTACATATTTATTATATAATATTTGAGTGAAGGAAGTGAATTATAGTAAATCATTGTGTCGAGTACTGTTACGGTTCAAACTTATTCATCCAACTGTTTCAAGAAGTTAAAGCAAAGTGGAACATCTACATTGAACATGGTAATAATAATTTAGTAATTAATATAATAATAAGCTTTTAAAATGTATTTGGCTTACGTTTTTGTTTTAAACATTTTTTGATTACTAAGCGCGTTTGCGTTTTTTCATAAGTATGTAATAAATGCTACGAGCGCGATAGCGCAGATAAAATTGTTAGAGAAATTTTTGAAAAATGAGAAATTGCACAATAATTGCGTGCTACAACTATTATAACGCGCATTGACACACAATTAAGGCTAACAAGTATTTCGGTACGTCGAATTGTAAGAAAAACTCTTAAAATTCGACGTATTGAAATAATTGTTTGTTTTGTATGTCAATAATAGTCTTATAGTTCGCTCTTTTCAACATTTTTCTAACAATTTTATCAATGTACAATAATTAAAAAACAACCCAATGTTCAAAAGGTTCAATATTCATTTTAATTTCATCAATATAATTTAAATTACATATTTACATATTTAAAGTTTGTGAAAGAGATAGTGTGGAAGGGAGGAAAAGTAAGAAGAAACATGTTTCTATAAACGTGTGAATGCATGAGTGCCGCTCTGTCCGTCTTCTTTACACGGCCCATTATGCGCTATTTCTTCTTGTAATTTAAAAACTAAGCTTCAGACGAAATTTTCGCAAAGGAAAAATTGTCTTAGAATTAAGTCAGGAATGTGACACTTTAAGAACAAACATTTATTCTGAATCTCCCTATATATTGCAATTCATAATACTTATAATATTGCAGCAATATTACAGCACAATCTGCAATATTGCAACATTTCTGCAATGTCACTGTAAGTTTCTATACTGTATGGGCTGTTACATGGAATTAATGAAGTTAAATGTAAAAATACTAATTGTTGAGTTTGGCATCCACACTTATAATGTTCATAAAGTTAAGATCATTTACTGTACATCATTTTTGCACGAAATGAATGAAATAAAGTATCGCTTCTGCTTCGTAGACCGAGATATTAATCATTAAAGTTGATAATTATTCAGATTAAGAAATCTGTCACATCGATGTTATACAGAATGACATGAGAATATGTAAATGAGACTATAATAAGTATTTTCAGTTTCAAAAAAAATTACACAAATTCTTTGCTTTGAAAAATAAATTCTTTGCTTTAAAAATAAATTTTCTGTTTTAAAAATATAAATTCTTTGTTTTAAAAAATATATATGTTATTTTCTACACAGGATGGGCCATTTAAAATTTGGAATTTAATTTGGCTCTAAAAAAAAAACGCATGAATATTTTTCAAAGTTTATGGCTTTATTGGAAAGGTAGTACATTGCCATTAAATATAAAATACAATTTCAAATGAACGGCTGACTGCACAATACCCCATTCTATCAACCCAATTTTTCTAAATATATTTTCCATTGTATAAATGCGTATTTCATCGATGGCAACTTTGATTTCATGTTTTAATTCTTGAATCGTTTCTAGCTGGTTAGCGTAACACTCATCCTTGACGTTCCCCATAAAAAATAGTCCAGCGAAGTCAAATCGCAGTTGCGAGGCGGCCAATTGACATCAGCATTTCGGCTGATTATGCAATTTTCGAAGACAGTGCGCAAAAAA
>NW_012130075.1:5523445-5526160 GCF_000143395.1 Atta cephalotes
ATATATATATATATATATATATATATATATATATATATGTAAAGTTATATTATAATATAAATAAAGTGTAACATCTCTTACATTACTTATTATTTCCTAGTAAACGAAAATAAATTAAAATTTTTTGATAAATGTACAGTATAACGATGACTTTGAACTTAACGTATGTTGTCAAGGTCATGAACTCGAGTGATCTTCGAAAGATTTTAGCCCGCGGTTATCCTTCATTAAAAAGTTATTAACAATTAATATTAGTTTAAAAAATAACATTGTTTCTGCTATATACATGCAATACCATTCTACATAGATTTTAACTTTCAACACTTCCAACGAAGCGACTTTCATTCTCTCCTCCTCTCTGTTTCAGGAGCGCACGACTCTCACCTCCGATTCTTATCCTCTCTCTCTTCTATTTCAGGAGCATGATTCCCAAAGAAAGTTCTGCTACATAACATAAAAATTCTATTAAATTAAAAAGACGTAACTTTGCAGGGAGGAGAGGGGGAGAAGAAATGATGAAAGTCAAAGGTGAGAGTCGTGCGCCCTTGAGGCAGGGAGGAGAAGGAGGGAAAGAGACAAACGCTTCGTGTTGAAAGTTAAAACCTATGTAGAATGGTATTTAAAATTGCATGTATAGCAGAAACTATGTGTTACTTTTCAAACTTTTTTTGTTAATAACATTTTAACGAAAGACTGCGGTAAAATCTTTCGAAGGTCACTCGGAATTATGACTTTGACAACACATGTTAAGGCCAAAATCATCGGAGGATAGTCCGTTATACTGTACATTTATCAAATTTTTTTAATGCGTACTTTAAATCCATGAAAATGGATTGAAATGGATTGGATCCGAGCTATTATGTTTAATATTCGAAAAAAAAACATTCATATTTAAGGGTCACAAATTTTATTTCTAAGACATTTATAATAATTATACTTGAAATTATACTTTAAATTGGTATTAAAAAACGCATCTTAGTGGAATTCGAACCTGAGACCTGGGATTTCTGGATTATAAATCTTCCATGTTACCCACTTCCATGTACACCACTTCTTCAATTAGCAAATATGTTATTCATTCTCTACTTCAATTACAAGCAGTTAAACCAGTACACAAAATTATATAGATATAATAAAAATGTCATTTAACAGACATAATAAAATATAAACAATTTAAATTACAATGTGACAATATTGGATAAATGTCGGATAATCTAATCTCACTTGGCCGATATCATGCCGTGATCAGTATAATATTCGGGCTGTGTTCGACTTGATTTGCGAATGTTCACATCGTTCATCCATTTTACTTCTAATTAAAGAGAAATAAAAAAAAATAATTCAATTATTTTTACGTTACAACTTTTTTGAACTTTGGATTAAAATGAAAAATTTCCTACTTATAATTTTGAATAATTTAAGTAGCATTAAAAATAAGACAAAAATAAGACAAAAACAGGACCTTCAAAATTAAAATAGTAAATATATGTGACCTCAAGGCAAATAGGAGTCCAAGAATACAATAGAAATAAACTATAAAAAATATACAATATGTAAAACGAAGCATAATCGCAACAAGTCATACATAATATTATATCAATGTGAAATCCGTGATGGGTGAAGTATTTAAATCAGAGGAAACAAAAATTGCTTGATTGGAAGACTAATTGAAGAAACCTTTTTCGTTGTGCTGTTGGAAAGAGAAAGGAAAAATAAAAATTCTTCATTCTCTTCCCCCCTTCTCCCACTCTTATTTTATCATGAACGTAATTAAGAAATTATATGCAAAACAATATCAATTCTCTCTGCTCAAGGGTTCACCACAATCCAAGTATCGATGATAAATATATATTCATGTAAATGTCGTCAGCAACAGTGTCAAACAATATCCATAAGTCAAAATAAATTAAAAACTCTCCATAAATAATATCAAGAAAGAAAACGATTATACTGATACGGAAACAAAATCATGCGTCTAAGCGCTACGACGGACCAAACAATATTAAGAGCGAACTTAGTCATGTAGAGTCAAACATTGTTTACGATCGGAATGTAGGAAAGGTGTAAGCCCTCTGTGTCTTTGAAGATTAAGACCATTCTTCTATCCTGATATACAACATCTTCGAGATCAAAGGCTTACTGAAACAAGACTCTTCATCTAAAATACGTATGTTGTTCCAGTCGAAATCATGGTCAAGTTCTAATCTATGGTTTGATCAAGATGTTCGACATGATTCTGATGTTCAGAAATTCTTGTTTTCAATCTTCTTCTTGTTTGATCCACATAAGAAGCATCGCAATATATTATATATAGTTTATCTTATAGACAATGTTAGATCTCGAAAATACAGACAAAAATTTTTGTATACCTTGATATATTTGCTAAGTTTGTTTTGGCTGAAAAAGGAAACCGTGATATCATCCCCGTTAAATCTCTTGAATTTCTATTATAGTTGTAACAAAAAGTACTGTAAGCCAAGAAGGCTTAGCCATTGAGTTTCTATCGCTAACAACTTTTCTTTATTCGATATTCTTCGATTTAAAATATTCTTGATTCTATTGTTGCTGGTATCAAAAATAAACTTAAGAGGAGATAATCATTTTCAATTAGAATGTTTATTATAAAAATTATTTTTTTTCGTGAAACATAGAGTCAGATAATAAACGAGTTTTATATATATATATATATATATATATATATATATATATATATAT
>NW_012130075.1:5527391-5541978 GCF_000143395.1 Atta cephalotes
ATATATATACTTGATCAAAAAGTTCCCGGAATTCATTCAGAAAATTCCAAATAGTTTTATTTATCAAAAGTGATATTGTCCCCTTTGAAGGGGAATAATTTGCTTAAAGAAAAAGATTTTTGATATCAATAAAAATTATTTAATTATTTCTGATACTGACATTCAAAAAATTCAAAATTCATTCTTTTTCAATTTGTAATGTGAATTGCAAACGCATATAAAACGAATTAAAAGTATGTAATAGTAAATCGATTTTAGATATAAGAACCGCCGCGCAAGTCGTCTACATAACAATAATAAAAAAGTATATCATCTTTAAAAAACATCAAGATCTCCAACTCCAGTCTCTGCATCATCAAATCCGCAATTACAGGAGACAAGGGTGAACCCATGGGTCAACCGAAGTTCTGTTTATATAGTATTATCAAAAATAAAATATGTCGAATTTAAGATGAAACATACTCTCGTTAAGAATTAAGCCTTCAAAATATTACATTTCTTAGAAAAGTGATTTATTTGCATTAATGCAATTTACTGCCAAATCAATCGGTAAGTTAATAAATAATGATATTACATCTAAGGAAATGAGTCTATGATCATCCTCGATGTTCATATCTATGAGTTTATCTACAAGTTGAAAGCTGTTTTTTATATGACTATCAGGCAGATTCTCATATAAACAGTTAGTAAAAAGGATGCTAAAGCATGCAAAGGACTACCGATGGAAGAGACTATGATTCTAAACGGGCAATCTTTTTTATAGATCTTAGGAAGTGCATTTGAGAGCATCGTTGCTATATAAAAGTTAGAGTTGCTATATAAAATGCTATATATTAATGATATATAAAAGTTATTGAGAGTTTTTGATGTACTTGCATTTCCTATTGTCTGTTTCACGAAAAGAACATAATTTTTATAATAAACATTATAATCAACATTTTTATAATAAACATAATTGAAAACGATTATCCTCTCAAATTTATTTTTGATACTATCAACAACAGAATTAAGAATATTCATAAGTCACAAAATAAATTAAAAACTCTTCATATATGATATCAAAAAGAAAAAAAACGGTTACACTGATACGGAGACAAAATTTTAAATCATAAAATATCGACAAAGCTGTTAGCGATACAAACTTAAGTCTTCTTGATTTACAATACTTTTGTTTACAACACTAATGGAAAAATTCAAGAGATTTAATAGGGATGACATTACGGTTTCCTTCTTCAGCCCAAACAAACCTAACAAATATATCAAGGGACACAAGAACTCTTTGTCTTTTCGAAGTCTAACGTTGTCTATAAGATAAACTGTATGGATTGCGATATTTCTTATGTAGATCACAGGAAGAAGAAAACAAGAATTTCTGAACATCAGAATCATATACATTGAAACATATTTTCAAGATCAGTAATAACAGACCATTGGAACTTGATCATGATTTCGACTGAGACAACATACGTATTTTAAATAAGAAGCCTTGTTATAGTAAGCGTTTGATCTCAGAGATATCATAGAACCATCTTAATCTTCAAACAGACACAGAGCTTGACACGTTTCCTATATTCCGATTGTAAACAATGTTTGACTCTGTATCACCAAGTTCGCTTTCAATTTGGTCTGTCATAGTGCTTAGACGTATGATTTTGTCTCCGTATCAGTGTAACCGTTTTTTTTCTTTTGATATCATATATGAAGAGTTTTTAATTTATTTTGTGACTTATGAATATTCTTTGACTGTTGCTGACATTTATATGGATATTTATCATTGACACTTCGATTGTGATGAATCTTTAATCAGAGAGAGTTGATATTGCTTGCTTTGCATATAAATTCTTAATTATGTTCATGATGAGAGTAGAGGGAGGGGGGAGGGAGAGAGTGAAGAATTTTTATTCTTCATTGAATTTTTCTTTTCTCTTTCTCTTTCCAACAGCACAACGAAAAAGGTTTTTTCAATCGGTCTTCCAATTGGCGAATAATTTTTGTTTCCTCTAATTCGAGTATTTCACCCATCGGATTTCACACTGATATGGTATTATGTATGACTTTTTGCGGTTGCGTTTCGTTTTACACATATATTTTTTATAATTAGTTTATTTCTATTGTGTTCTATTGTGTACACCTGGAGGATCATCGAATTTGCAGCCGAAGCATGTAATGCAATTGTGATCAGATTATATTAACATTAATTATATTCTATTGTAACATTTGATTTTCTATTTTTATAGTTTATTTTATTCTTAGATTCCTATTTGCCTTGAAGTCACACATATTTACTATTTTAAGTATTGTAACGTTTATGTTTCATTTTAAAAATAAAAACTTGTTTTATTCAATTAGATCGAAAAATTGCATTTCATAGTTAGAATATTGAATTGTGCAATATTCACGTTGCACAGAAATTGCTGATATTATTTTTGAATTTAATTGAATCAAAAAAACTGTACTTCCTATTCACAATTCTGAATTGAGTAGTATTCACGATGCACAAAAAATGCTTATTTTTAAATTGAAAGCATGGAGATATGCTCTATGCATATTTCCATGCTATAAATAAATTCCTATAAATAAATAAAAAAGAATTGAAAAGGCATAGACATTTGCTTTATGCAATTCCTATAAATGAATAAAAATGCATTTAAGATTAAAGAAGATTTATATTAACCTTCATGAATCCGTATTTCTGAAAATCTGAATCTATTTTAAGGGACTCGGATCGGATTGAAATCGAAATTGATAACCGGATTATAATCATTATTTTTGTCGGACCGAAACATTGTGCAGACTAATGAACCGAAACGGTACTCGGACTGAAAATGTTTTCGGTTCGGTTTCAATCCAGATTTTGATTTTGATTTTTTAACTTCGTCGAGTTGATTGTGTTACACAGCGATTGCTCAGGAATCTTAAAGCAATATTACAGGTTGTTCACGGAGTGTTACTTTCTTATTTTCTTTCTTGATTATGATAATTTATATAAGACTAATATATTATAGAAAATTATTAACAAGTTGTAAACAGTACTAGTTGAAACACTGAGAATTGTTGATGTTGATATAGAAGAAAAAAGTGCAGTAAAGAAAGGAAAAAATGATTACACGTCTTCCGTTCTAGATTTCTTTTAAGGAAATCTTTATGTTCAGGAGTAAAAAAATCATTTCTTTTGCTTTTTTTGAGAGCTTATAATTTTAAAAATATCCCACGTTTTTTGGGAGAAACAAAAATTATTCAAGATATACAAAATAAAATGACATAGTATTTGGGACCGCTTGATTGATTCAAATAGCGCCAATCAATTGTTATAACCTGGCCATTATTTATATTTAATCTTTCGAGACCATTTCTAAAACGTTTCTATTCCAGTGGATAGAAAATGGATAGAATTGGAGCAGAATTTCATTTCTTTTTGAGCGTCACTTTCATTTCTAATGAAAAACGGAGAGATACTTGGACTAAAATGTTTTAAAATTTTAAACGCATTTTTTCGAAATCGTGTTTTTGAATATGATGATCATAATTCTAAAAAAAACTATTAGTCTGACTTCTACTTTTACGATTATACTCAGAAAACATATCATTATCATTTGAACTAGAATTAATAGTCTACGTTAGTTTTTTTCTATTTTTTTGAAAGATCAAATAAGA
This sequence comes from Atta cephalotes, assembly GCF_000143395.1. NCBI lineage: Eukaryota > Metazoa > Arthropoda > Insecta > Hymenoptera > Formicidae > Atta > Atta cephalotes. Next base: position 5,531,046 of record NW_012130075.1, read on the forward strand.
GAAAAAATGAACAAAATTTGAATCATTTCTTTAAACTGTCGACATTTTGAAAATATTAATTATCTCAATTCAGGCGAGAATTACAAATCTACTCATTAAGAAAAAGCTCTATTTTTTTCTTTCAGACCAATAATATCACTCTCATGCCTTTAACATGCATTTGACCGTGTTCGCGGTGCAAGTCTAATTTGTCATTAATATCTTATAAAAAATAATCATTTAAAAAAAATTTTTTTCTTGTATGCACTTTCTAGGCCTGTATTATTTTTTAAGTAAACTTACATTTTTATTCATTCAAAAAATTCTCTACCTTTAAAATCGGCTCAAATGTAAATGCCCCCTTAAAAATTGTGTTTCTTTCAATAAATGTGAATTTTTATATGCAATGTATGCTTATTATATTATCTTTTTCTACAATAGATAATCATACACACATAACCAAAAAAATTAAAATTTAAACGGTTACGTTTAAATTTTAACTGTCACCGTTGTTAATAAAAGAGCTGAAAGCGCTCGGATTTCGGACTTCCGATCAGGAATAAAAAAAAACCGAAAAAGATCGAAAAAGACCGAAACCAAAACTGAAAATTGGATACAACTTCTGATCATATCGGACTGAAATTTCATTTCGGTCCGAGTCCCTGATTTAAATCCATTTCAATCTATTCTCGTTTGCTGGGTTCCACGTTATATTATATTTATATTTGGTATTTGCTGGGATATATGTATTCATATGCAAATTATGAAATTTATAAATAAATGAATTAAAATCAATTATTACATGTCTTTTAAAAGGGCTTTAAATTAATTCTAAGCGAAAGCAAATAGTTCATTTTTGCTTTGGAATTAATTTCAAGATATTTTCTGGAAATATCTAGCAAACACCAAATATAAATATAACGTGAAAGTAACAAATAATGTAACAGATGTTACATTGTATTTATATTATAACTATATAACTTTACTTTATTAGATGTACAACTTTGCTTCCGCCGTTTTCCTATAGATGGCTTTAGCGGTAAGTGGTGGTCTAAATAAATAGATCATAGACGTCATACAATAAACTTGAGCATCTGTCAACATAACCCCATAGAAACATTAGTCAATTTGTGTCATAAAGTTATTCTCGATTGAAAATGTCAGTTTACGAGCCAAATTCTCGTCATTTGCGGGAGGTTTTAATTTTTTACTTCAATATGAAGAAATCTGCGGCTGAGGCTCATCGAGAATACTCTCAAATACTTATGGTGAGGCCGCTATTAGTGAAAGAACGTGTCATGAGTGGTTTCAATGCTTCAAGAACGGTGATTTTAACGTCCAAGGTCATGCTCTGTATTTGGTGGGACCAGCTCGGCGTAGTGTATTATGAACTGTTAAAACCAACTGAAACAATCACAGGCGATCAGTATTGAACGCAATTGATGCGTTTGAGCCGAGCATTGATAGGTAAACGGCCGCAATACAACGAGAGACACGATAAAAGTGATTTTGCAGCATGACAATGCTTGACCTCATGTTGCGAAAGTGGTCAAGACTTGGAAACGTTGAAATGGGAAGTCCTACCTCACCCGCCGTATTCTCCAGACGTTGCTCCCTCTGACTATCACTTGTTTCGATCAATGGCACACGGCCTGGCTGACCAGCACTTCCGGTCTTATGAAGAAGTAAAAAAATGGATCGATTCGTGGATAGCCTCAAAAGATGACCAGTTTTTTCGACGCGGGATTCGTACACTACCCGAAAGATGGGAGAAAGTAGTGGCCAGCGATGGACAATACTTTGAATCATAAATGTATAACCAGTTTTTTACAATAAAGCCTCGAATTTCGGAAAAAACGGCGGAAACAAAGTTGTACACCTAATAACAAGAAATTTTCATATGGAGGGACAATGGCAGAGCGGATTTTGCTTTTACAAATACCATATCATTAAAATGACGATTTTTCAGGTTTTTGATAAATTCATGAACGACGAATTTTTGTCAATAGTCAATAGAAGGAAAGTGTTCCCTAGTTATATAACAAATTAGTAACAGTCAGAAATAGTTTCTCGAAAAGACATCGTTTCGATATCGTACGATAGAAAAGTTATCGATTCGAAACTTGCATCGAAATTTCAATATTTTTGAGTAATAAAAAATTACGTATATAGAGAGTGCAATGAGAGTTTGATACATTTTTAATACATTATTAATATATTTGCTATAAATTTGTGATCTTACGTAATCTGAAATACGTAATCTTATATTTTGAATATTTTCGTTCAAAGGTCGAATCGACATTTTTTTCGATTTTTTCATTTCGACAATTGCAATATCGCTTTAATAAAAAAGCTTTTTCAAAATTTTTCAGAATTTATAAATAATTTTATAATTTTTTAGAAAATTGTGGAATTTTTTTACAAAAATCGGAATTTTTTACAATTGTCGATAAAGTCTACATCTTTTCTTCTAGTAATTCTTTGTATCTTATTTTATTGTTCCTGCTAAATAACATTACTTTTATTTGTATTTTGTAATTTATTTAATATAATCTTATTATGTCACTTTTGTATTGAGGAATTTCAGGGAATAATGTCTCTTACCATAAATGAGCACGAAATCAAGGAAAAATATCATCGACTCTGTCAAAGTCTAGCTAGACTAACTCGAATCGATATCGAAACGATCTTGATTTTTAAATTAATGAAATTTAAATATTGGTCTATTTCCAATATCATTTGAAAGTATAAAAATATTACTAGTGTCACTGCTACTGCAGTAGTATTACTACTAATACGCAACAGTGTCAATGCTGAGCCAGTAGTGTTACTACTGTAGTAGTATATGACGACATAGACGACATAGAAGTAACATAAAACTACTTCCAGTAATATTGAGTATAAAAAATTTATTAGAGTAAAAAAAAATATATATATATATATCATTATAGCAATTATTTCAGCTAATAAAAATAATATTTTAAAGTATTATTAAAAACAAATTATTATCATAAGTGTCATCATACATTATTACTATATTTAACATTAATTACATTTTTTTTATGTTTCCGCCTTTTTCACAACATCTTTGAACAGATATGTTACAACTATATACATCCATTAGCATTCCATTATAGGTGTTCATGGTTTTTCGAAGGAGGAGTTCTCGTACTGAAGCATGATAAGTGGAGATTCGGATTCGGATGGGTAATCGCGGTGTATTATAAAATTAGTTCTCGAATTCATAAAATAAACTTTTTTTTATTATAATTTTGTCGTGTATCTTCTGAAATATGATGCTAATCAATAATACTTGTCACAATAAAATTTTAATGAAATTTTAATGAAATTTTCTCCACTATTATGCTATTAGTGACATTACTTGTCGAATTTACTTATTGCATTGACATTAGTAATATATTTTTATGCTGACTAGATCAATGCAAGATTTTATTTCCAACTCGAAAATTAATCGAAATTGGAGCCAAAAGTCCATCAAAATCAATAAAAATTTCAACTTTTATTGTCGACATCAAAATGATGTCTTTTCGAGAAATTATTTCTAACTGAGAGGTGATGGAATGTCACTGTCAGAAAAACTACTTATCATTCGTATGTTGTAACAGATTAATTTTTTTAATTTTGTGTCACAAAATTTCATAGGATCTATCGAAATATTGATTGGATATTTATTAAAAACATTGGTAGATTCTCAGGAAGACATTCAGAAACAATTAATTCTCGAATATCTTTAATAAGACAATGGTAATTAATAGGTAAATAGATAGATCAATTTCGTTTTTTCTTTATATTCTCTTTGTAATATCAATTAAATCTATTTTTATGTAAAATAAAAAGTTTTACTTGATAATTGTTAAAAAAGATATAATGGTTGAACATTCATGTATAAAGGAAAGGAATTGGATGGATCATTTCTTTTACAAATTATGTAGTTTAAATTATAATGTAGCTATATTATTGGCAATACCGTTTTGCATGTTTTTAGTTCTCTAAATCAATTTTATTTATATTTTCTCTTCTTCATTTCTTTAAATATAAAAATAAGAGTGCAGTGTAAACTGGTTTGTCTGTAAGACAGGCTAACTTAATCTTTATAATCTTGCGTTATAGTATGAAAATAGCTCTGATCGAAGACGAGAGCTATCATGTATTTATGCGAAAACCTTAAAAAGAAAGAAAACGCTATATTACATGTTGCGTCTTGCAGAACATCATAAAATATGCATATAAATAAATAAAAAACATTTTATATCAAAGTGAAAAAATACTAAAAAATCTTATAAGTATACATTCACTTGTAATTCTTTGACTCCAATGAAAGGAAAAGAATAAAAATTTATGGCATTACTATCTACTGTGTCAGTTTTGGAATTCATTTTTGCTCACCTTATGAAAAATTAGTTATTGCATAATTGTAAATACTACGAGGGCAAGTCAATAAGTTTTTAGAAAAACATAGTAAAACACATTTTTTTTTATCAATTCATTTTTTTTATCAATTCATTATTTCTCAACATAATCTCCTTTTAGCTCGATACACTTGATCCAACGATTCTTCAACTTTTCGTCCGAATAATATGATTTGTCCAACCCTTTAAAATAAGTCTCTATTTCGGTGGAACTACTCTCCGATAGTGAATATCTTTTCTCTGAACCATTTCTTCAGGTTTGGAAACAGGAAATAGTCGCAGGAGGCTAAATCTGGCGAATATGCTGGATGGGGAAGCAATTCATAGCGGAATTCGTTGATTTTGGCTATCAGTGCCGAGCACGTGTGAACCCGTGCATTATCTTGCATGGTGAAAGAGCATCTTCTTCTTCATCAAATAAGGACATTTTTTCTTTAAAATGTTGTTGAAATGGTCCAATAAGGCTGCGTAATAATCATCAGTGATCGTTTGCTTTGACGGAAAGTAATCGTTGAATTATACTGCATGCATCCCAAAAAACTGTAGCCATCACCTTTCAAGCCGATTTTCGCCGTCTTCGGAGCTGGTTTACCTAGTGAAGTCTATTGTTTTGACTGTTCCTTCTTGAATGTGAAGTAATCCATGTTCGTCCACAATAATGAATCGACGCAGAAATTCATCTGGATTACGTTGAAACATCTCCAAACATTATTTGAAATCGTCATACAGTCGCGTTTACGGTCTAAAGTGAACAAACGCGGCACCCATCTTGCTGATAGCTTTTTCATACCCAATTGTTCGTGCAAAATTGAAATCACTGCCATGTAATATGTTTGGCCTCAACAAGCTCGCACACTTTCACTTGATCAATCAAAATAATATCGTGGACTTTATCGATGATTTTTGGCATAGCAGTCTCAATCGGACGTCCCGAACGAGGTGCATCATATGTGGATGTCCGACCACGTTTAAATTCATTCATTCAATTGTATATACAGTCGCAAACGCTGGTGCAGATGTGTATGAACATTATCTAACTCGGCTTTGATTTCTTTCGGCGTTTAATCTTTCATATGTACATGTTTGATCATTGCACGAAACTCGTTTTTTTCCATTTTGCAAAAAATACAAAAGTTGTTCGCTTTAATCGTCTACAGAAACGAAACCACTCGATGAATTCCGCTCAAAATTTGACAGTAATCAGCTGAGAGATGCTACTTGTCACAAAGTGATGTGACATGACACTACGAGTGCCTTCTGACAGATTTTCTAAGAACTTATTGATTTGCCCTCGTATTATAAGAACTGCTATATTTTATCTAATAGAAGGCTTTTTAGTTTGTACTTATATTTCTTATTTATATTTCTTATAGTCTTATTTTTAGTTTCTGTTTAAAAAATATTGTCCGAAAACAAGATACGCCGGTATTGGTGATATCTTTCTCTATTAATTAAAAAGTTTTAGAAAAACAGAGGAATTTCTATCTGGAGACGCGATAGCGTATAATGTATCCTTTACAACAAAAAAACGTTTATGTAGTAAAAAATTGTTTTGTTTAAATAAATTGTTTAAATAAATATTATAAAAAATTTAAATATTGGGAAAGAAATATAATTTTTTATAATTAAAATGAGATAACAACCATGTCCGTAAACGAACTTGATGCTTAAATATTAATATATGCATACATTTTTCTGTCCAATTTCAGTCATTCAGATATCGTTATCGTCATCGTTGCCGTTGTCGTCATCATCGTCTTCTTGAAAACATTCTTATGTAGGATGTCTTCAAAATGCTGCTGTGTTCCTTTAAGACGGTGTATAGGATAATTTCTCACAATTATTGTATAATAGACTATATGGAACATTTAAAGTGTATTAAGTATAAGAACACATTAAAATGAGAAAACGCAATAGGTAATAAGAGGAGTAGAAATTGAAGAGGAATTTTTACATAACAAATACACAAAGATACAAAATACAAAGATACAAAGTCAGAAATAAGTCAGCTCTCCAGCAGCAGCAGCATATATTTAACGCGTCCGTCTTGTTCATAATTCGATTCATAAAAATAATTTAATAAATATTTTATTATAATTATAAATTCTTTTCGCAAATTAAAGAAATTTTATATATATTCAAGTTAGTGTTTTAGTATGGATATATTTCATATTCTACTTTTCTATGGGATACTACTAAATTTTTTTATTATAGTAATAGAATTTGATGTTTATTGTAGTAGCATTAGCAGTTATTAATCGTCATAATCTGGAGATATGGTAATGTCTCGACGCTAAACCAAGCACAGCGACATTGCCGATTACTTTACGCGAGCTGGCGAGTTGTGCTGGCGAGAGATAGAGATTATTGGATCTCAATAAGAACTAATCAAGTTCTAAATGTACTCAATCGATTGCATCCGCTCGGAACACATAATGAAAGTGTTTTTATTTTTTTCCGTGCCCTACAAGCGGAGATATTGCGATGCAAAATCTGAATCTTTAATTTTAAAATACTTCATTTGTCATTATTATTAACATCGTCAATCAGAGGAAAAATGTAAGTTTTTTTCGATAATAGATGCTTTTTGATTTTATATCTATCTAACCAACAAACTAGTGTTAACATTATTGGCAACATTGCACATGACCACACATGACGGTATGATGGAATAAGAATATAAGGGCTCCCCCCCTTATGCGTTCGTGTTATGGACGCAAACGCTACCAATGCTGTTCTTGGAGCCAATAGTGCGATTAGCAAGCTCTAATGATCCTAACGTAGCGTTGATAGCATTTAACCAGAGAGATATATTCGTCGAGGTTAAGTTAATGTAGGAGATTCTGTTTTCAATCACTAACCAAACTTTTCCCTATAATTAAAATTTTTAAGATTTTATTAAGTATTTGTAACGTAAATTTTTTATTTTCTCGTAGTGTAATAACAGAATGCAATCTCAATTGCAATCTCTATGATAGCTTGCCACTAGGCCAAAGTGAACAATGTAGAAATTCAATAAAAAATTAATAATTACACTAAATAAATTAATCAAATAAAAGGAAGAATCCTTGAGCATTCATTGACTTCAGAAGAAGAAGCATATCTACATCTAATAAGGATCTTAAGCATCTGCAGCGAAATACCCTGCCGCGATATACTGCAATAGTAACTTTTTTCCGTACACAGGAATTAAAAATTGCCAGTAACAAGATACCTCTTTCACATTTATAATGAAATCAAATATGGTACACACGTTGCACTTCGCAGAAAATTATTATGAACGCACATAACGTACGTTTACTGTACGAAATTTTAAGAAAGAAAAGTTTAATGACACTCGAGAATTCCCTTAAACATTAATCTAACTTTGACGAATATTAAACGCTACGCTAGGATCGTTCACGGACGTTCAGTTATGACATGACACGCTACCATTCATGATCGTATTTGTTAGCGCTATTTGCAACTCCGCGAACAGTTTGTAGCGCTAAATAGTGCGAATAGCGTCTCCCTGAACGTATCCAAGATATTTCATTGCGCATAATGACCGACAGACTAAATTACAATCAATCATTGGACAACCAATCAAATATTTATCCTAAACCAGAATAACCACTCAAATGCTTATCTTAAATTTGGGATAATTTTTGATTAGTCAAAAAGCAGCCACTTTATAGAAGACAACTGCGTATTCTTGGGAATGAAATACCTTACATTCTTATAGCATGATATGACGATTGTAACGAGCATGACGTAAATTATGCAAGATATAAATTATGCAAGTATTCAGATCATAATCGAGGAACTGTGTCTAGGTATTCGCTGTCGAGAAATTAAGTGTCTGTTTTGCATGTTTGTCATCGAAGAACTGACAAGGGAAAATTAACAACTGTCCGAAATCGATTTGATTCTCTATGAGATATGTTGCTAAACATGAAAATATATAAGAAACACGTATTTTTTATACATACTAATTCATGTTTAAGAGGGTGAAACATCCCTTTAAAGAAAAACGATATTTTTCTTTCAAGGCGAATATTATCGAAAGTATAAAAAATAGAAAAAAATATTTTAAACAAAAGTTGTACAGGTTCAAGAGTATTTTAAGTTATAGATAAAAAAAATTTTATTCAATTTTTTGTTTAATAAAATACCCTCACAACCATAATTTTGTTAAATTTTCAAATTTTTTTTTTACCAAATCAAAGATTAGTTTTTTACGAATTCAATTATGTGTAATAAAGTTATATCACAACATATTATTTTCAAGAATTAATTATTAATTTCCATACATATACGTAATCCATGCTCATATGCGTAAGTAATTGTCAGAACAGTAAAATATATGAAAACTTCAAAAGATGTTTTAAGTAAAATTTGTAATTTTCTATGTGCTTTATATGTATTTAAATTTTATATATTGGGAGTACAAATTAGTTCGGTTCATTTCCCTAAAGATGGCTCCAGCTGTTGTGAATGATTCATAGTGATAACTAATTTTGGTGGTTCCAAAGAGATTAAACATCTGCTAATAATATTCAATTTATATCGCTCGAGTTTCATACAAAAACCTTGATTTTTACTGTGTTTAAAATGTCGAATTTTGTGTTAACTGCAGCATTTGCGGGAGGTTTTGATTTTCTGCTTTAATTGGAAGAAAAGTGCGGCTGAAGCCCTTAAAATGCTTGTCGAAGTTTATGATGACACTGCTCCAACTGATAAATCATGTAGGGAATGATTTCGACGTTTCAAGGATGGAGATTTCAACGTTGAAGACAAGCCTCGCTTTGGACAAAAAATTCGAAGACAAAGAATTAGAGGCATTATTTGAAGAAGATCAGAATCAAAAGCAGAGAGAAACTTGCAGAATCATTGGGGGTAACTCAACAAGCCGTTTCTGTATGATTGAGAGCTGTGGGAATGATTCAAAAACAAGGAAATTGCCTTATAAAATGAAACTGAGAGACGTTGAAAGGCGTTTTTCATTTGTGAACAGATTTAAAGACAACAGAGAAAAAGTTTTTTGCATCGGATTGTGATTGGAGATGAGAAGTGGATATTCTACGACAACCCCAAGAAGAAAAAATACGCTAAGCCCGGTCAATCGACATCAACACCATGGCCTCAGCATCAATACCACGGCCGCACATTCAGTTCGGAGATCATGTTCTGTATCTGGTGGTATCAAAAGGATCTTGTTTACTATGAGTTGCTAAAACCTAGCGATTCCATTACGGGCGATCGGTATCGGCTACAATTGATTCGTTTGAGCCGTGCATTGCGAGAAAAACGGCCGGAATATGAGCAAAGACATGATATATTATTCTTCTTCATGACAACGCTCGGCCTCATGTCGCTAAAGTCATAAAAAAATATTTAGGAACGCTCAAATGGGATGTTTTACCGCACACGCGTATTCTCCGGATATTGCTCCTTCTGATTACTGGTCAAAGAATGCAGCAAGTCACCGGTTCATGTCTTTCGCAGAAATCGAAAATTGGCTCCAAAATTGGATCGCCTCAAAAGACGAGTCATTTTTTCGAGATGGGAAAAAGTAGTAGGCAACGATGGATAATATTTTAAATGATCTGTTCATTCATTTTGTTTTGAAATAAATGCATTTTTGAACGGACCGAACTAATTTGTACTCCCAATACAATATATATATATATATCTTAAAAATTAGGTGTATAACTTTGCTTCCGCCGTTTTCCTATAGATGGCTTTAGCGGTAAGTGATGGTCGAAATAAATAGATCATAGACGTCATACAATAAACTTGGACATCTGTCGACATAACCCCATAGAAACATTAGTCGATTTGTGTCTGCATCATAAAGTTATTTTCGATTAAAAATGTCAGTTTACGAGCCAAATTCTCGTCATTTGCGGGAGGTTTTAATTTTTTGCTTCAATATGAAGAAATCTGCGGCTGAGGCTCATCGAATGTTCTCAAATACTTATGGTGAGGCCGTTATTAGTGAACGAACGTGTCGTGAGTGGTTTCAACGCTTCAAGAACGGTGATTTTGACGTTCAAGGTCATGCTCTGTATTTGGTGGGACCAGCTTGGCGTAGTGTATTATGAACTGTTAAAACCGACTGAAACAATCACAGGCGATCGATATCGAACGCAATTGATGCGTTTGAGCCGAGCATTGAAAGACAAACGGCCGCAATACAACGAGAGACACGATAAAGTGATTTTGCAGCATGACAATGCTCGACCCCATGTTGCGAAAGTGGTCAAGACATACTTGGAAACGTTGAAATGGGAAGTCCTACCCCACCCGCCGTATTCTCCAGACATTGCTCCCTCTGACTATCACTTGTTTCGATCAATGGCACACGGCCTGGTTGACCAGCACTTCCGGTCTTATGAAGAAAAAATTCGATCGATTCGTGGATAGCCTCAAAAGATGACCAGTTTTTTTCGACGCGGGATTCGTATGCTACCCGAAAGATGGGAGAAAGTAATGGCCAGCGATGGACAATACTTTGAATCATAAATGTATAACCAGTTTTT